>NC_046157.1:180235843-180398343 GCF_011064425.1 Rattus rattus
GCACTCTATAACTGAATGTATAGTTGGGGGGGGCTCTGTTAGGGGGTCAGCTCTGTTAGGGGGTCCTCTTAGTGAGTGGTGGTGATCAGCAAAGTTTCTGAACAAAAATTTATACAATGCTCACCTACACAAAAAAAGGAAACAGGGAGTGGGGAGCAGGGAAGGAAAGGTAGGCAACAGACACCGTAGAGGATAAAAATACAGGTATTGAGAGGCAGGGAAGAACTAAGTGTGAACCAGTATAATCCAGGAAGCTACGGAGGCTGACGTGGCCCAAGCTTGTCAGGATGCTTACCAGGGTCAGACTGCACGCAACAGACTACTCACAATCTCTCTTTTCATTTCCAACCACCCGAGCCATCCCTGACGAGCTGCTTTGTCGAGCGTTGACTGTATTAACTGTTCTCTGGAAAAGGCAGGGCTCCCCCCCAGTTCCCACAGGTGACCAGTCCTATCTAGTTCATGATGGTTTTACGGCTTCCATTTCAGAGACGGGTGTCACTGCTGTGGGTGTGGTACAGCTCTGACCCCTGACCTCTGACCTCACAGCCTTGTTGTCATGCTCGATGTCAAGAGTGTTTTGTGTGCCCTGATCTCCAATGGCTGTCCCTGACGGTACGCAGAAATCACAGTCTTTGCTTTCACTGTCTTCCAGTGTCATCTTGCATTACAACATATAAGAAGACACCACCTCCAGTCCCACCCAGAACTACCACGAAACCTTTCATTTCTATCACAGCCCAGAGTAGCACAGAGTCCGCGCAGGATGCCTACATGGACGGGCAAGGCCAGCGCGGAGACATGATCAGCCAGTCTGGCCTCAGCAACTCCACCGAAAGTCTGGACAGTATGAAGGCTCTCACGGCTGCCATCGAGGCTGCAAACGCTCAGATCCACGGCCCGGCAAGTCAACACATGGGCAGCAATGCTGCTGCCGTCACCACCACCACCACCATAGCCACTGTCACCACCGAGGACAGGAAGAAAGACTTTAAGAAAAACAGATGCCTATCTATTGGGATACAGGTAACTGCTCCCTGTACCTTGAAATGGAACCCACTGAGAAGTGTGCGTGCGTGTGTGTGTGTGTGTGTGTGTGTGTGAGCGTGAGTGCGTGTGTTCCAGAAAATCATTTTGCCGTTGGGGATGAGAGAGCTATGTTTAGGAGGTGATGTTCAAATTATTAACAGAATGCTGGGGCGGGTGGTGCACACCTGTGATGCAAGCACTCAAAACCCAAGGCAACATTGTTGCAAATTGAGACCAGCAGTAGTGGCATAGACCTTTTAAGTCCCTGCATAGGCAAAGCTCTTTGTGAGTTCAAAACTAGCCTGGGTAACATAGCAAGGTTCTATCAAAAACAAATAAACGAAGGGTTGAAAGTTCAAGGCCATCTTAGTACAGTTTAGACTAATATGCCTTTCTTAAAACAAATTAAAATACCCAAAACAAAACAAACATCTGCTGTTACTTTGTATATCAAAGTACCTTTAAGTACCTTGTGCATTTTGATTCTCACACGGAGTTCAGGAGCTGTGGCTGTGCACAGTTGCTGCCCTTGCAGAGGACCTGGATTTGGTTCTCAGTACCCACAAAGTGACTCACGACCCTCTATAACTCCAGTTCATAGGGGTCCAATCCCCCTGCCAGCCTCCTCGGACATCAGTCATTGACGTGTCAAACATACAGGCAGGCAAACTCTCACAGAATACAAGTAAATAAACAATTTTATTGAAAATATTTTTTCTATAGGCTACATTCTGATTGTGGTTTCCCATCATCCAAATCCACACCTTTTCTCTTCTCTCTCTCTCATTAGAAGTCAGATAAGCACATAAAAATAAAGTAGAAGCAAACAGACCAAAATAGGACAAAACAAACAAACAGAGAAAAAAACCAACTAAAGAAAGAGCATAAGGAGGGCTGGAGAGATGGCTCAGTGGTTAAGAGCACTGACTGCTCTTCCAGAGGTCCTGAGTTCAATTCCCAGCAACCACATGATGGCTCACAACCATCTGTAGTGGGATCTGATGCCTTCTTCTGGTGTGTCTGAAGACAGGGACAGTGTACTCACATAAAATAAATAAATCTTAAAGAAAAAGCATAAGGAACACACAGAGATGTGTCTACACATTTGCACATACTGAGCTCCCGTACAAAACACCAAATCAGAAAACACAGTCTATAAACAAAAGACTGACCTGTAAGGTTAAAAAAAAACAAAACCCCAGGCAAAACGTTATGGAAAAAAAAACTTCCAAATACCATTGAGTTCATTTTGTGCCAGGCCTGGGGCCTGCCATTAAGAGTGGTTTATATAACCAGGGAGACTCCATTGAGAAAACAGAGCTTTCTTTTCAAGCAGTTGTGGGTTGGAGGTGGCTTCTGGGATAGGACGGAGGTTAGTGCCCACTTCTCTCAGCACTGGCCCAGACCCAGCAGGTCCCGTGACTGCTGCCAGAGAGTTCGCATGTGTGCTGTGTCTAGAAGACATTGTTTACTTGGTGTGCTTCATACAGAAGAGTGTGGGAGCCGGAAGGATAGCTAAGCAGGTAGACATAATCCCTACCACGCTTGACAACGGGAGCTCAGGCTACAGAGTCCACATGGTGGAAGGAGAGACCCAAACCTACAACATGTACCCTCATCTCCACTAGAACGCTGCGGCACACATGTACCCATACGTCCTCATACACACGCACACACTCACATAATACTCACATGTACACACAATCACTCACACACATTCATGTACACTCACTTAATACTCTAATACACACACACATGAGCTTGCATTCGCCCCCCAACACACACACTCACATAATACTCACATGTACACACAACCACTCACACACATTCATGTACACTCACACACACACTCACACACACACACATTCAGACACAGGCACACACAGCTGATACTTGTAAAGGTGTTTGCATTCAGATGCACGTCTGTAACAACAGGTGACAGAATTAATTGTAAAGATGTGCATATCTAAGAATTGCTGGGGTCATCATCAGGTTGCCTTACGCCTAACCATGTTGAAGTGCCGTATGGGAGCAAAACGTCCTTCGTCATTCACAGACGTGGGAGGCCAGGAGTGGAGTGACTGCCAGTGTAGAAAGCAACAGCTAACCAGCATCACGAGGAAGTAATGTGATCAGTCTTGAGGTCATTGTTGGCTGTCTAATCATGCATTTCATGACAATACGGTGGCCAGCTCGGACACTTCTCAGATCACTGGTTTCCTTCCTCCCTGTAACTCATGCCCCACAGAGGGAAATATTATGGAAGTATTTTATTATGTTGTAAATTTTCTAAAATAACACCTCGCTGACCTTGCTTTGGTTTTCTTAGAATCACATTTTATTTGTTGGATGTGTGCCTGTGCACCCACTGAGCCATCTCACCCACTGTTCCTTTGCTTTTACCACCTCCACCCCCAATCAGGGTGGCCCTACACAGATTTCTTTCTGTCAGAGAAGATGCAGTCACATCTGTGGTACCTTCTGCAGGTGCCTGTTGGACAGTCATTTCTCTGTATGGCAGACCGTGAATCCTAGACTCACTGAACCCGCTCTTGGCACAGCTGGAAGCCAGGCATATTTTTCATTCTACAGTTATATTTTCACGGCCCATTCTGAAAAGTTCACTTTTCAAGAACAGTCTTTCCCTCATAGAGGGAGGTCGGAGACCTTCCTGTATTCTCCAGGTGCAAGTAGCCAGTTCTGCCTATGAGCTCCCATAGATGCCACCATGGGAACCAAGAGTCCAGGTCAGACCCTTGTCTGCCTCTCTCCATTCTTATCCTTAAAGGATCTGATCCTCCTTTTCCCTATCAAATGATGAGATTTTATCAGGAACACTAGGGCAGAATGAGGATTTTTCATTTTTAAGTTATCGTGTGTGTGTGTGTACGAGAAGTGGGAGGAGTTTGTGTGTTGTGACACCCAGGTAGAGGTCAGAAAAGTATTCTCAGGAAGGCAGTCTCTCCTTCACTATGTGAGCCCCAGGACTGAATTCAGCTTGATAGGCATAGCAGGGAGCATTTTCCCAATGAGCCATCTTGCTCACCCAAGATTAGCAGGTCTCTGTTTGGGATTCTGGTCAATTCTGCAGTAGCTGCACAGCAACATGAATGTGCTCAGTGCCTCCCAAGCATGCACGTCACCATGGTTACAGTGGCAACGTTCGTTACACACCTTTGCCATGGTGATTGCAATATCTGCCTTTCTATCTGAGCACCGTAGAATAGTAACTTGCTTTATGTCAACATTTACTTCATTCTTTTTCTTATATATGTGTGTATATATATACACACACACATACACACTGTAGCTGTCTTCAGACACACCAGAAGAGGGCATCAGATCCCATTACAGATGGTTGTGAACCACCATGTGGTTGCTGGGAATTGAACTCAGGACCTCTGGAAGAGCAGTCAGTGCTCTTAACCACTGAGCCCTCTCTCCAGCCCTGCTTCATTCTTTTTCAAACATCTTTATGTCATTTTCAATAGCTAATGCATCTTTATCATCTAAAACTCAAAGCACTGTTTAGATTTTATTTACTTATTCTATGTGTGTATATGTGACTGTACCTGAGTGCATGTCTGTGTACCATGTTTACATAGAAGCCTGCAAAAAAAAAAAAAAAAAAAAAAGAGGATGTTGGATGCCTTGGAACTGGAGTTAAAGGCAGTTGTGAGCCACTATGTGCTGGGAATGTTCCTAACGTCAGAGCTATCTCTCTAGCCCCCAAAACACACACACATATATGTATGTATGCATATATGTATATATGTATGTATGTATGTATGTATATGAATATGATGATAAGACTCCTTGACCAGTTATGATCAATAGTCAATTAGTTCTCTCTTTGAGGGAAATCAATACACTCAATATTTCACGAATATTCCAACAAACATATATTTTACATAATCCTTATTTTTTGCCCTGGTATTAGCATGTACCTTACAACGCTCCCTACGTTGCTTATTTATGTAGTGTGTGTGCGCACGTGCATGTGGGCTTACTCATGCTAAGGCTTGCTTGTACAAATCAGAGGATAAAACTAAAGGAGTTGGTTCTCTTTTTCCAGCATGATCAGACTTGGCAGCAAGCGCTTTCATACACAGAGCCATCTCAATAGCCCATCTTTTCCCTTTCAATTCTTTAGGCAGGGTTGGTTTCTCTATGTATCCCCTGGTTGTCCTAGAACTTGTTCTGTAGACCAGACTGGCCTTGAACTCACAAAGATCCACATGCCTCTGTCTCCTGAGTACACAGGGGTGCACTAGCACACTGGGTTTATGTGGTGCTGAGGATCCAACCCAGGGCTACACTCGTGCTGTACAAGTGATCTGCCAACTGAGGGACATCTCCATTCCCCCGTTTTGCATCTTCACTGGTAATTTAGAACTTCCAAGAGCACATTTGTTTGTGCCATTCTCTCTAATAGAATACACTCACAAGAAATTACATACAGTTACCCCTTGATATTCATGTGTTTGGTATACACAGACTCAACCAACCACAGCTCCAATTTTTTTTAAATGTCCCTGGGTTGGGAGAGGTGGCTTAGTGGTTAAGAGAATTTATTCACCTTCCAGAGGACCTGAGTTCGGTTCACAGAACTCACAGCTAAGTATAACACACGCTCTAGTGGATTCAATACCATCAGGCCTCCACAAGTAGCCCTGTTCATGTGACATGTGCACACAGAATCACATAAATAATAAGTATGTATCTTTAGAAAAGTGCATCTGGGGTTGGGGATTTAGCTCAGTGGTTAGAGCGCTTGCCTAGGGAAGCGCAAGGCCCTGGGTTCGGTCCCCAGCTCCAAAAAAAAAAAAAAAAAAAAAAGAACCAAGAAAAGTGCATCTGGCTGGGTATGGGGGTACATGCCTTTAATCTCAGCTCTGGGGAGGCATAGCCAGGCAGGTCTCTTGAGTTCCAGGCTATCCAAGGCTACACAGTGAAATCCTGTCTCAAGAAAACAAAAACTAAAACAAAAAAGAAAAGTGTGTCTGTATTGAACTTGTACAATTTTCCTTCATTATTTTCTTAAGTGTTCAGTCTGCAACTCTGCATATCGTATAAATACTATGAAATGGAAATGCTCTAGAGGTGGCCGTGGACAAGGGAGGGTGGATGTAGTAATGGGTAGGCACTATGCTATTACTGTAAGAATCTGAGCATTCTTGAATGTGGATATCTATGGCGGTCCTAGAACCAGTTCCTGTGGAGACCAAGGAATGACTGTGCTTATAAATCTGTGGAGGAATCATAGACATTTGTCAGCTTTGGAAGTAAATAAAACTGTGTTTTATTAAAGTAATCAGAGTCAGGGGCTAGAGAGATAGCTAGGTGGTTAAGAGCACAACTTCTGCTTTGGCAGAGGACCGGGGCTCAGATCCAGCAGGGACTTAGTAACTCCAGCTTTCAGGGGATCTACTGCCCTCTTCTGGCTTCCCCAAGCACTTGCACACATATGGTGCGCATATATATACATACTCAGGTGAACACACACGTACTAAAAAAAAAAAGTTCCTAGAAAATATTAGCAGAACCCGAGAGCATGCTAAGAATGTAGTAATTGCTGCTATCAGAAGCACAAATGTGGATCAAAGAGGTTGTAAGTCACAGAACAGTCGCATCATATCCCAGAGGCCTGAGGGGAGAGCACCTCCGCTTTTCCAGTGAGACAATGGAAACAACTCTGTTTGCTTGATTCCTTCAGGTGGACGACGCCGAAGAGCCAGAGAAAATGGCAGAGAGTAAGACGTCCAGTAAGTTCCAGTCCGTGGGAGTGCAAGTAGAAGAGGAGAAGTGGTAAGTCCACGGTGGAGGCTGGAGGCGGCGTACTTCCTGTGTGGGCGGTAGGAGGGTGGCACGGTACCTCATCCCATGTAAGTCCAAGGCGGCTGCGTTCATCTGTGGCTCTGCTTCCTGTCTGGGTGGTGAAGGGCGGCATAGTATTCATCCCTCCACAAGCCTGCAAGCTCGCTGCCCTGTCCTAAGTTTGTGCGTGCTTAGAGTTTTCGATGCTAAGCGTTCCCCCCACCCCTCCCGGTGCTGAAATCCTGGAGAGCACACACCATTTGAGCCCACAGCAGCTGAACTGCCTGTCCCCTTCACACAAACACTGGATGCAAATGTCCCTCCTCCCGCTTCAAGAAACATTACAGCCATTTTTATATTACTTTTTTTTTTCGGAGCTGGGGACTGAACCCAGGGCCTTGCGCTTGCTGGCAAGCATTCTACCACTGAGCTAAATCCCCAGCCCCTATATTACTTTTATTAGTAGTACTAATCCTATTGTTTCATTGTTGTCAAGACAACAATGTTGTACCACACCAAGCTGGCCTCAGACTCACAAAGATCAGCTGCCTCTCTCTGAGTACTGGGGTTAAAGGTGTGCACCACCGTGTCCAGCTGTGTTATTTTTAAATTGTGTGTGTGTGTGGGGGGTATTGCTTGGGAGTACGAGCACACTTGCTCACACGCCCACAGACATGTACAATAAGTGTAAAAAAAATTTTTAAGTACACAAGGCCCATTTTTACGCTGGTATTTAAAGTGAACTTACTGCAGAATCTTAGTACCCAGAAGCAGGAAATTTAGAATTTTGTAACATCACAGAATCCCAGTGCTGCATCTGGTGTCAATATTTTCATTTTATGAATGAGATTCTATAATCCCTTGGATCCGATGTCCTGATTATAGATTCAACAAAATGGGAGAGGGCAGTTTTGTTTCTCAGAACCCACAACCTTTGGCTCTGGGGGAGACCTGGGTGGTGAGGACAGGTGTGTGTGCATCACACATGCACACATTAAAAAAATAATCAGTCTTTAACAACAGAGGTATACGCCATCCTCTACGGCTTGTATCTAACCCCTGCTTAGCGCTAGCCTGAGAGGCCCTGACCAGAAGCCTGCATGCACATCTGTGTACTTGGCTTCTTTAGCATAAAGGGGGTTTTCCAGGATTTCCTGCATTTCCGGGGTCTGAGAAGTCACCACTGTACCCTTCTAATAAATACCAATCTGAACAAGCCAAAGCAGTCCTAAATCTATATCCAAAATCTACTAAAGCGTGCTCTGCCCCCAGCTTCCCACCACACATGTTGTGTTTGGTCAGGTGTTGGGGCGCCTCTGACAGCCCATGCTGAGGGACCAGTATAATAAAGAACAGAATTTATTCAGCGCATGGGGAGGGCAGTTGAGAGGGTATTAGAGACAGAGTAGAGGCCAGCAATGAGCAGGGGAATGGGGAGAAAGGGAAAGCCGGATAGAAGACAGAGAGAAAGCAAGAAGGTAAGAGAGGGGGGAGAGCAAGCAGTCCCTTGGTAACTGGGGGGTGGAGCTTAGAGAAAATGCTAACAACACAGGGTCCAGATTAAAGAACAGTGGGAGGGAAGACAGGCCCACCAGCAGAAACCAGTCTGGGGTGGGAAAACCCAAACTGTCACCTAATTCCTGGCACCTCAGAGAAAACTGTCCAGGGGGCACTTAGAATGCCACCATAGTTGGTAAATTTTACCTTAGGAATTCTCCTGGGCCTGCACAGTGAATACAGAGACAGCAGGAAGAGGAAAGATTTTTTAAAGATTTACTTCAGGTATGTGAGCACACTGTCACTCTCTTCAGACACACCAGAAGAGGGCGCCAGATTCCATTACAGATGGTTGTGAGCCACCATGTGATTGCTGGAAATTGAACTCAGGTCCTCTGGAAGAGTACTCAGTGCTCTTAACTGCTGAGCCATCTCCCCAGCCTCCAGAACCATTTTTAAACTAGGCCTGCACTCGACAAAGACAATGTCGGTTCATCCTACCTGGGGAAGAGAGAGATTCTCCTCTACCTTCCTCAACTTTAAACGTGGGGGATATTCCGAGCCCCCTACCTAACCCCCCCTTAGCCATCTTATCCCAAATAAGAGAGAGAAACAACATGAGGAACCCCTATAAAATCACACTCCAGGGGACAGGGTCACCAAGAGGATAAGACAACCCCAGTGCTGTGGGAACAAACTTCTGCACGATTACTGCAAGAGGCATTCTCTGTCACTTCTCTAGCATAGTAAGTGCCTGCCAGGTAGAATAGCTGTAAAGATTAAAGTTGTAAGAAAGCAGGGCTGGTGAGATGGCTCTGTGCATAAAGGCACTCACACGTAGCCTGAGGACACAATGGGATAAAACAGCTGACTGACCTCCACCTGTGGACCACAGGGTGCACACACACACACATGTGTGCACAGACATTACGGGATGTACACACACATGTGTGCAGACACTAAGTAAGTGCAACAAAAAAAAAGTTTAAAGCCATATTAGGGGTCAGTGGTAAGCGGTGGTGGTGGGGCACACCTTTAATCCCAGCATTTGAGGGCAGAGGCAGGAGGATCAATCTGGTCTACAGACCTAGTTCCAGGAGAGCCAGGGCTACACAGAGAAACCCTGTCTGTTATGAAATACAATATGGCGAGGGGGAGAGGGCCTTTGGAGGGCCCATGCCAAGGCGTGCCCCTGTAATTACGCCATGCAACAGACCTGGTCTAAAAGAGGTTCATCTGGGGATAGGAAAGGAGTGAGGGCCGGAGAAGGGATAGAGACAGACAAATGGACAAGTAGACAAGCAGACATGTAGACAGAACAGAGCCATGAAGGTGGGGGTGGGGAGGCAGAGAGAGAAGGTAGAGGGGCCTGCAGAGAACAGATAGAGGGGGTGCTGGGGACAGACAGAGCTGCTGAATGGCTATTGCCACTTCAGACACACCCGAAGGGGGCATCAGATCTCATTACAGATGGTCATGAGCCACCATGTGGTGGCTGGGATTTGAACTTAGGACCTGTGGAAGAGCAGTCAGTGCTCCATCTATCTCTCCAGCCCCTTAATCTTACAACATTTTTATTCAAATGCATCCCCCACATTCAAACAATGTCTTCCTAAATCGGCAACCTGATTACTGTCCCTCTATAAGAATACTGGGTATAGTAGGGCCGCAGGAAGGCACTTGCCTCACAGACCTGATGACCTGAGCTCAGTTCCTGAAACCAACCTAAAAGTAGAAAGAGAAAGCCATCCCATCTGATCCACGAGCCTGCACACACACACATCCACACACACATGTACACACACATGCACACGCACATGCACACATATACATTTACTGTTAGCTGTATATATGCACCAATATGGGGATTTATGCACACAGGTGCCCATAAAGGCCAGAGCCATTGGATCTCCTGGAGCGGGGTTCCTGGTCATCCTGAGCTCTCTAACTTGGGTGCTGCTCTGCTTGAGACTGGACTCCGTTTATAATGGGCGAACGTTATAAGCTTTCAACTGCTGAGCCTTCATAATACTTTTTTGAAAAGAAATTTAAAATGCTGGGCATGGCTGGTCAGTGGTGACACATGCCTTGGGTCCCTCCACTTGGAGGATCTCTGGGTTCGAGGCTAGCCTGGTCTACAGAGCAAGTTCCAGAGATACACAGAGAAATCCTTCTCAAAATAGATAGACAGATGTAAAGACAGACAGACAGACAAATGCTGGGCATGATGCACGTCTTTAATTGCAGCACTCTAGAGATGAACTGGGTGATCTCTGTGAATTGAGGCCAGCCTTGGATACATAGGTCCAGGCCAGCCAAGGCTATGTACTGATACCGTCTCAAATACCCAAAACAACTAAATGAATAAACAAATTAATCCCCCAGAAGGGCTGTCAGTAGTTTTAGTGCTTAACCTTCTAGAATATTCCTCCACGGGTCACTTTGTAGTCGGCCTTTCTGTGAAGAAATAAGCATTTATATAAAAGCCTGTTTCTGAAAGAAACCCATTGTCAGACACATATGGCTTTCTTTCATCTCCTGTCTCTCATAATTCCTTTTCATGATTCTGCTGGTGGCAGCTCATTTAGATACCATCTTACCAAGCAACACTGGGCAGTTGAGATTCCTTCGTGATGACTGGGGACTCCCCCCTCCCCCAATTATCTAGTGTTAATGAGGACCCAGCTGTTTTCACACTGAATACCAGATAACAATCCAGGCTTCCTTACCCAAACAGACTGGGGTAAGAAACCCCAACCTCACAAAAAGTGAGAAGAGAAAGAAAACAGAGCCAGGAAAAAAAAAAAAAGAAAAGAAAAAAAGAGAGATGAATATGTAAGAGGCCAGGAGACTCCAGTCTTCCGGATGGTCACAGTTTAACAGGCCTGAAAAACCCACCTGACTGGTTGTTTACCGAGCAGAAGATTTCAGAGTCCCGAATTAAAATAAATCAGCTCCTAAGTTATTTGTGAAGAGGCACAGAAGCAAGGTGCGTTGGACAGCCATCTGCTTCACGAAATGGCACAGACATGGAACCGCACAGAGCTTGTGGGCAGCTCGGAACATCATGGGTAACAGATATACTGTGCCCCCTCCCCTGGGCAGGCTCACAGTAGGGTCCACGCACAGAGGAATGCTGTCCAACGGTCATTGTTTAAATGCCCTGAGTCCTTTTGCAAGGAGGCAGTTTTGTTCAACTTAACTCATCCCCTTTGTCAAACACCGGCTGTGGTCCCCCGGTTCCTGCTCTGTTCTGCAGGCCAGCTGGTAGGGCTGAGCCACAGGGTACAGACTTGCGGACGTGAAGGGTGGATTCCAAGCAAAACAGCTCACATCCACCGTGCCTCCCCTGCACCCCTGGGTGCGGGCTCTCCTACAACTGCTCAGGTGCTCTCTATGCCTTTTGACTGCTCCCAGGAATCCCTATGAAGTCTTCTAGGCTTTCAAGCTGATAATTAACAACTCTAGGAAAGTAATCCTTTCTGTTGACTAAGGTGAGAAAGCCTGAAGCTCTCAGGGGGCTCCCCCTTCCCTAAGTAACCATTGTATTAGCTCAGTGACTCCAAACTGCCTTTGTTACATGAGCCCACTGGTAATTCTGACCCCAACAGTGGACACAAAAAGGGAGGTGATTACCGTCTACATGATAAAAGGGCTATGCAGATTCACTCAGAGGCAATGATAAGGTGACATGGTAACAATGTATAACTGGTACGCTTCAGAGTAATTGGAAAAACAAAAGTCACCTGTGTCTGTGTGTGCCTGTATCTCTTTCTCTTTACCTTGTTTTAAATAAAGATTGTGTACTATTGAATAATTCAATTACTGCTAAGAAAAGTAGGGGCTGGAGAGATGGCTCAATGGGAAAGAACACTGGTTGTTCTGGCACTTGGCCTGGGTTTGATTCCCAGCACCCATAAGGCAGTTCACAACTGCTGTCCCAGGGGATCTGACACCCTCTTCTGGTCTCTGAGGACATCAGGCACACACGCAGTACACATACATGCAGCCAAGTCAGCCATACACGTAGTATAATAAAGTGTTAAAAAAAAAAAAAAAGGACATTACCACATTAAGTTTTCTCTTTGTTATTAAATACTCATGCCAGATAGCTTAGCACTTGGCTGCTAAGCCCGAAGACCTGAGTTCAATCCTTGGGACCTATATGGTATAAAAAGAGAACAGAGGTTCATAAATTGTCCTTTGACGCCCACACCCGTGCTGAATGGACCACATGCACACCACCACACATACACATACAAAGCAAGTAAATATTTTAAAAATTTAAAACACCTTGCTAGCTTTAATGATTTCAGCACTCTAGAGACGTAGGCTAGAGGATCTCTGTGAGTCTGAGACCAGTCTATGTAGTGAGTTCAGGGACAGTCAGGAGTTAAAAGACTGTAACTCAAAAAAAAAAAAAAGAAAAAAATTTTCTTTGTTCAGTTGAGGAAACATTATTATTGTTATTGACTTTGTTTTTTCTTCTTCATCATCATCTTGGTGGATGTGCAGAGTGGTATATCTCCTTAGAACTTTGGTTTAAATTTCTCTAATCAATATTGAGTTATTTTTTCATATGTCTATTGGGCAATTTCTTTGGAAAGTGTTTATTCAAGTCATTTGCCTTTTTATATAAATTGGACTTTCATTCTTTGGTTATTCAATATTTAAGAATTCTTTGTATATTCTACACACCAGATCTTTATCAGATTTAAAATATATTTCTCTGTATTTTCCTACAGTCTATAAGCTGGCTTCCCATTCTCTGTGTAGGGATTTTTGAGGCAACAGAGTTTTTAATTTTGAAAAAATCCAGCTCATCCCTTTGTTACTTATATTTTTAGTATCCCACTTAAGAAATCATTACCAAAGAGCTAGAGAAATGGCTTAGAGGTTAAGAGCACTGGCTGCTCTTCCAGAGAGCAATTTACAACCATTTATCATGGAAGTCCCAGGGAATCTAACATCTTTTTCTGGCTTCCCTGTGCTCCAGGTATAAATGTCATGGAGACAGAACATACATACAGATAAAAATAAATTAAATACTTTTTTTTTTTTTTTGAGACAGGCTTCTTGGTGTAGCCTTGGCTATCCTGTAACTCACTCTGTAGACCAGGCTGGCCACAAACTCACAGAGATCCACCTGCTTCTACCTCCAAGTGCTGAGGTTAAAGTCATGTGGCATCACTGCCTGGCTAATTGGTTATTTAACAAAGAAATCATTACCAAACCCAAGATCAATATTTGGCTGCATATATCTATCATAGTCTCAATTTAGCCTTTGATTCATTTTGAGCTAATTTTTTTTTATGTGAGTTAAGGTAAAAATGCAAAATTATTCCTTTTCATGAGGCTATCCAGTTAGCTGACATTCACTGATTAATTAATAATTAATTAACTTATTGGAGGTGAGCAGAGAGTAACCTCATTGGTAAAGAGCATTTGCCATTCTTGCAGAGGACCCCAGCACCCAGATGGTAGCTTTATCTGTGACTCCAGATCCAGGAGACCTGACATCCTCTTCCAAGCATGGTGCACATACATGTATGCAAGTACTCATGTATACCATAAAATAAAAGTGAATATTTTTAAAATAAAAGTGAATATTTTTAAGTAAAATAAATAAATTTGTTTGTTTGAGGTGGGGGGACAGGGTCTCAATAAGTAGCCCTGAAACTCACCCTGTAGAACAGGGTGGCCTTGAATTCACAGAAATCCACCCAGTTCTGTCTCCTGATTGCTGGGATTAAAGGCATATACCACCACACCGTTTGATTTCTCTTTTATGTTAGCTTGACCTTGTATTCCAGTTTTATCATCTTGGGTTTGATTGGCATTTTTCTATGTGTACTTTCTATCTTAATTTTTTTTTTTTGGTTCTTTTTTTTTTTTCGGAACTGGGGACCGAACCCCGGGACTTGTGCTTCCTAGGCAAGCGCTCTACCACTGAACTAAATCCCCAACCCCCTCTATCTTAATTCTTGAGGAGGGATATTGCTCTGAGTTGTTTGCCTTTTGAAAGGTGTCCTTGGTCTCCGAATAATACTGTCACTGAGTTAGGAAATAGCTTTTCTGTTTCCACTTTCTGTAAGATTCTGTGTAAAACTTATATGTTTCATTACATTTTATTGAAGTCGAGTGTTATATTAAGTATTTAATCTCAGTGAGGGGCTTCTACCTTGGATAAAAGACAAGACTTTTATATTTATAATAAGCCTTAACAGCACTAGTGCTGGGCAGGTATCAACCCTCCAAGCTATTATGTCTACTGCCAACAACCCCAAGCTATGACTTGCCATGTTCTGCCTGGGCCACTCTTAACTTCTATTGGCCAGTCCTCATGGTCTTGTCTTCATGATTCACCTACCCAATGGCGTCTTCTCCTCTCCTCATGTCCCATCGTGGTCCTCCTCAGACCCCAAGTCCAGGACCTGAAACCTCACCTACCTCTCTTCTGCCCAGCTATAGGCTGTCCTTATCCAGTCAATAGTTTTACAGTAAGGAGCAAGGTTACATGGTATCACTTGGTGTGTGTGAGGATTTCCACTTCCCTGGGGCCAGTATTTACCATCAAAATACATAGAAATAGACCAAACCTTAACAGTCAAGAGTATGTATTTTATGTGTTTGTTTTATTACCATTATTTTGAGATACAGTCTCATTATGTAATGGTGGCTGTCCTGCTTTATATTTATAGATCATGCTAATCTTTTTTTTTTTTTTTTTTTTTTCCTTTTTCTTTTTTTTTTCGGAGCTGGGAACCAAACCCAGGGCCTTGCGCTTGCTAGGCAAGCGCTCTACCACTGAGCTAAATCCCCAACCCCCTGATCATACTAATCTTAAAGCAATCCTTTTGCCTCAATCAATTAATATTGGAATTTCAGATGGGCACTGCCATGCTTCCTCCCTCCTCCCTCCCTCCCTCCCTCCCTCCCCTCTCCTCCCTCCCTCCCTCCGTGTGTGTGTGTGTGTGTGTGTGTGTGTGTATCCTCTGACACATGAGTAACATGAGTAAAGCCTGTGACTTTAAAAATAAATCAGGTTACACACTTCCAACATTTTCCCAATGTCCTTAGAAAAAGCACAGAAAAGAGGGGTGAGATCAAAGCAAAACTCAAGAGGACAGACACTAAATACTGCAATTCCAGGTCTGAAGCATGCTGATGTGATAGGAGCCCCAGAAGGCCTGAGCAACCCCACCTCTGTGAACTGTTCATTCACAGACCACATGGCCTCTCTCTGTGACCATTGCTTTATTGGGCTTAGAGTGACTGGGTGGTGAAATAACTCCTTAATAAATCATGTCTGTGGCAGCCCTATGCAAACAGGGTATAATAGAGGCACCCTCTTCTCAAGGGAAAAACTTAACAAATGACTATGTTTTTTTTCTACTCTTGAATCTGCCATGGGTGAGGTCTGGTCAGTTCCTTGGTCATGTCCCCCAAGACTTCTTGCTGTCCCAATGCAAAAACGTCTGGCTTCTTTTTAATGACCCTAGAAGCTTCAGAAACTATAGACTTTTACTTTTGTTGGACAGGATCTTACTCTAGTCCTAAACTTGTGAATAATGAGAGACCTTGAACTTGTGAAAGTCATCCTACCTCCTAAGTACTGGGATCACAGCATGAGTCACAGGTCTCTAGAGCCTCCCTAAAGTCTTAGGACAAGGACAAGATGTAGGCAAGTTCTTTGAATCCCCTTCTAGTCTGTTTCCCAATGGAATATTCATTCTCATCTGAAACATCACAGCATAGACTTCATGTTTCTGTCAACACTAAGGTCTTCTGAATTTTTACCAGAATCGCCAGTTTGACTCTTCTTGTAATCTCTAGGCTACAAGTTCCTTTCAAGTTCCTCCTTCAAACTAGTTAGTTTTAAAGGCTTAAGAACTACGCAGTCAGCTCTTAGTCACACATAGCAGTAACCCCACTTCTGGAACCAACTTTCTGTATGACTTAAGTCTGCTGGCTTTGCTCAAAATATCTTATAGATGGACTTCAAGTAACAAAGATTTTTGTCTTATGGTTTCAGGAGAATCAGTTCATGGCTGCTTGGTCCCATGTGCTTGGGCAGAGCATCACTGTACTGGAAACATGTGATAAAGTTCTTCAACTCGGGCAGACAAGAATCAGAGGAATAGGGGTTGGGGATTTAGCTCAGTGGTAAAGCACTTGCCTAGCAAGCGCAAGGCCCTGGGTTCGGTCCTCAGCTCTGAAAAAAACAAAAAAAACAAAAAAAACAAAAAAAACAAAAAACAAAAAAAAGAATCAGAGGAATAAGGAAATAGCAATTACCTTCAGTGATTCCCAGTGACCAAGCTCCCCTAACCAACTTCCTAGAGTTTTTAGCACTGCCCAAGTAATTCCTCCAGCCAGAGGTCATACATCTAGCACATGTACTTTTCAGACCGTGAACCATGTTTCATAGTGAATGCTTTGTGAGTTTAGAAATGTGAGCACTGCACTCACTTGAAGGGAAAGCCCGAATCTTTTCCTATATGTTGGTGGAAAAAGAATTGGTAGAGAGACCCTTTGATTTGTCAAAAGAAAATTCTCTGCTCTGCTTCACTTCCCGATTATGGAGCTGCTGCTCCTTCTCCCACTGTACCTTTCCCATTGTGCTTGATACTTAGACATCAAGAGTCTGCTGACTATAACCAACAACAAAAAAAAGATATCTTGGCATTAACATGTGCTTTTAGAAATGGATATGGTAGCTGTAATCTCACACAGTGGGATTATGAGTTTAAGGCCAGCTTGGACTATACCATTAGATCCTCCATTAACAAATAAAATCTGCTTGCCAGCGATCTGCAAAGTGAAGGACAACACTTTAAACAGCTATAACAAGATCTGCATCTCCTCTCCAAAAATAAAACCTTCAGGGAACAGAATTCTTATGTCTTTGGTATTCCATCCAAATTGCCTCCATTTCTATCAGAATCTCCAGAGGTAACCCAGTTCTGAACGTCAAAGACTTTTCTCCCTCCATGTATCAGAGCTCACAGGCTCAGAGGTGGATGTCGTAGCACATACCTACAATCCTAGCATTTGGGAGGAGGAGATGGGTGCAACCAGGAGTTCAGGATCATCCTGGGCTGCATAGCAAATTCGAGGCCTGCCTGGGACACACATGACCCTGTATGTTTGCTTAGTGGGCAGGTGTACATGTGGCTGTCAGAGGAAAATGTACAGCAATCAGTTGGTTCTCTCCATTGTATGGGTCCCAGGGATTCAAGTTAGGTCATCAGGTAAGCCACCTCGCCAGCCCCAAGACCCTATTTTTTAGAACAAAAGAAAGAGAGCTCACAGCAGGCTCATAACTGGGCTGAACAAGCTCTAGAGAAGCCGCACTGTTCTCTTTAACCGCAATGACAGCCACTATAAAGGATCCCTCCTTTGATCACGGGTGACTTCATATTTACACAGGTGTAAATATCTGAACTTTTAGTGATCTCAACTAAATGGGATATTAAAACAAAAGGAGAGAGGAAGAGGAGAAAGGGAGGGAGGGAGGGAGGGAGGAGAGAGAGAGAGAGAGAGAGAGAGAGAGAGAGAGAGAGAGAGAGAGGGAGAGGGGAGGCAGGCCTGAGAAACAGCCACTTTAAGTCTAAGGCTACATCCCTGCCATACCCTCTTAGAAATTCTGGGTTCAACACACGCCTTACCATCTCCAGTGTCCAGTACCCACTCTTCTCAAGCTCTTTCCTTTGCCTAACAATGATGTAACCTAATCAGATAGTTCCTAACAGGAGCACCTGAGTTTTAAAGGCGTGACCTCTAGGGGGTTCAAATTTCAAAAGCCTGAAATTCAGCCTAAATCCATGCTGGCCTCAAATGTATGGCCCTTAGTTCTACAGGAACACTCATGACCCACCCCCTCTCTTTTTCTTTTACTCCTCTCCCCCTGCCTCTCTTCCTTTCTTCTCTTCCTTCTATTTTCCCTCTGTCTCTATTTCTTCAACTTTGCATTGTATATATTTCATTTTAAAGATCATTTAGTTAACAGAAAGAGACTATGACTTTCACTTAACCAATGCTGTGTTAAAATGTGTCAGTGAGATTGAAGAAGTTAAGACATAGGTTTTCTAGAGGACCTAGGTTGGTTTCCCAGACCCACTTTCCACTTGGAAGCTCTGACTAGAAAGATTACATTTTTTTAGGTGAGTCTTGACCTCAATCTCCTGCCCCTTTCTATTGTATTTTACTTTGTATAATGAGTTATGTTTGGTTTTTATTGGAAATGGTGCCAGCTCACAAATCACCAAGACAGCTGTGGCACAGGGGAAACAGATTTTTCGGATCCCACAGGAACCTTGACAGGAGCTTGGCGGGAAAAACTGAAGTTCGGCGGGAAAAACTGAAGGTCCCTAAAGAAGAAAGGACGGCCTAAGATTCACATTCCCAACTTAGCGGTCAGACTTAGTTCTGAAAGACAACTGCTATGGAAACAGAAGGATAAAGAGGGTGACCAGAAGCTGGGGGCTGTGCCATGGAATGAATGAATTAGCCTCCCTAAAATGTCCACTTGGCACTAGTTGAATGCCAGGCAGGTCCAGACAGTAAACAAATGTCAGCATGGGAGTATAGCTCTGTAGGTGAGCACTTGCCTAGCACATGCATAGCCCTGAATAAAAACTCTAGCCTTCACACACACGCGCACACACACACACACACACACACACACACACACACACACGCATGCACACACACACACACATACGCACGCACCCACGCACTCACACTGAAGATGGCAATGCTTAGTCGTTACTCAGTTTTGTTTTTCCTACAAGAACCTGTAAGATCATTTGTAACCTGTTCCGTATAGAAACATTGTGGCAACAGTGTAGAAAGTCCTTTCATCAGAAACACCCACTTGTTTCACAGGCACAAGGGCCCCAGCCCTGACTGCTAGTCAGCGGCTTGTCACTCAGTCTTCAGAACACACAGGGCATTGTCCTCCGCACCGGTTGATCCAGTCTCTCATCACTGGCTTTCTGCATCCTAGGCCTGCATACTGGCTGGCCTTGTCCACAAGTGTAATCATTACACACTGTGCCTGCAGGGCATTCAGGAAGAGCATCAAGACTGGGAAGTGTGGGTTTGTGAGCAGAGCAATGAGATCAGGCTCGGCTTTTACGGTTAGCCCTTCACAGAGTTTCATCTTAGTGACCCTTTCCTGTGTCCCTATCAGCAATTTAAAACAATCACAACTTGATCACGCCCTCCACCCACAAGGGACTCCGCACTTGAAAGAGGCAGAGCAGTTTTGTGGTGCAGAACACCCTTTGAAAGCTCTGAGTTTAAGAAAGCCTTTGCTTATGCGACTTAAGGGTAGGAGGTACAGCTCGTGCGGCGGTGCTGCAGTTCAAAGGCACCGCCTTTAATCCCAAACCATTTTCATTTTGCTTAACTTTTATTTCTTTATGGATGGCTAAACTGCAAACTTCTATTAATCTACTGCCAAGTAATTTTTCTTAAGAAGGTGGATACATTACCGGATCCACAGCCGGGAGACAGCTCTCAGGAATGCTGGTAGGACAGTTTTGTGTGGCTGAAACAGGGGAAAGTAGGCCACTGTTTTCTCTATGGAGCAGATTCCTTCCCTGGCCAGTGAGCTCTGCTGGAACACAAGCGGACTAGTATATTTGGAAATTCAATCCCCTGGCAATCAGAGATCTTTGGGGAGAGAAGACTAAATATTTCTGCAGTTGCGATTTCTGTGTTAGTAGAACAGCCAAAATGTCAGCCGTGGTGATGAACACTGTCCAAATCACACACAGGCAGCTGGAGAGAAAGCTCAATGTCAGGAAGTGACATTTAGCATTTAGGGACAAAGTTGAAGTAATAGAGAAACAGACAAGAAGGGAGTAGGACATTTTTACCAGAATTGTCCTGACTTTCTTGTTAAACCAAAAAGACTTCTGAACATGACTTTCAGACTTGCATACCACATTATGCATAACTCACCTCTCTACCATACACACACACACACACACACACACACACACACACACACACACACACACACACACACACACTTTGGCTCTTTGAAGTATTAACAACTTACATAAGTAACCAGAGCTGATCATGCCAACAGCTTTTGATTTCTTTTCTTTTTCTTTTGTGTGTGTGTGTGTGTGTGTGTGTGTGAGAGAGAGAGAGAGAGAGAGAGAGAGAATTCTTTTGATTACTTGATTTAACTCGTTCACATTAAATCCAAGAGTCACCGCTCAAACTACACAAATGATCTCAGTCAGACAGGATGGTGTATTGAACACACACATACATAAATACTAATAGATTAGGACCATAGCTCAGAATTGGGGGCCTGAGCCAATGCATTGAATAAACATCTTTCTCTGCCAGCTTATAAAGGAAAAAAAAAATCACAAAGCCCACAGTGAGTTCATACACAGGTGCAGGAAGTGCTGTCCAGTGGTCAGCTCAGACTCAAGCCTTTTAGATGTAATAGTTCATACTGACCTTTAATTTGATGGGTCCTACATAGTTAAAGCTTCGTGGAATTTAAGATTAACAAACCTCATACAGAATATAATAGGACATGTGATCAGCATGACCTTGTTCTGAGTAAGTTATTTTTCTGTGTCAATGATTGACAGGCATACTAGAGGGACAGACCTCAACAATGTGACTGCTTCCCCATGTTCTTCATACCTGTCTATGTTTTGATGAACTGCATAATTAGTTTTAATTGGCTCCCACGGGATAATCCAGGAGAAAGAATTAAGTGGATGTCTGAATATTTAATGTTTAATATTTAATATTAAGCGAATATTTAATGTTGCACAGATTTTGCTTAATGCACAATCCTTTAAAGTTGGCACTGTTGAATAGCAAAGATTAACTGGAAATCAACTGGCAGACCAACTCTCAACGCGCCACGGTGATGAGCTACCTAAGGAAGCTACCATGCCGTGCGTATTAGAGTGGCTTCAGTAAAACAAAGCAAAAACACCCTAAGGTGCTGGAGACATGGCTCACTGGTTAAGAACATCAGCTACATTACAGAGGACTCAGGCTTGAATCCCAGCATCCACATGGTGGCTCACAATCATCTGTAACTCCAGTTCTAGGGGATCCGACACCCTCTCCTGGCCTCTGAGGACACCAGGCATGCACATAGTACACATATGTATGTACATACATAATACATACAAGCAAAACACTCAAACATATAAAATAAATTCTTTTTAAAAAGATACATTTTTAAAAGATGTATTTATTTTATGTATATGAGGATACTGTCACTCTTTTCAAACACACTAGAAGAGGGCACTGCATCCCACTACGAATGGTTGTGAGCCATCATGTGGTTGCTGGGAATTGAACTCAGGACCTCTGGAAGAGCAGACAGTGCTCTTAACCACTGAGCCATTTTTCCAGCCCAATTAAGTAATTCTTTTTTAAAAAAACGTTTGCTGCTTAAGCTTGAGGATTTGAGTTCAAATCCCCAATATCTACATGCCTGCCTTGTAACCCCTGCATTTCAGAGGACAGAAACAAGGGCCTCAACTGATCTTTTTAGCCACCAGCTGAGCTCCAGGTTCAGTGGAAGACCCTGTCTCAAGAGAATAAAGTAGAGAGTGATGGATGAGGGTACCCAATGTCCTCCTCTGGAACAGCACTTCTTATCTTCCTAACGCTGCAGGCCTTTAATACAGTTCCTTGCACTGTGGTGACCCCCAACCACAAAATTATTTTTGTTGCTGTTTCATTACTGTAATTTTGCCACTGTTATGAATCATATTATAAATATCTGACATGCAGGATAACTGATATGAGACCCCTGTAAAAGGGTCATTTGGCCCCCAAAGGGTCAAACATACAGGTTGAGAACTACTGCTCTAGACTCTTGGGTACATGCAAAGTTGTGTGCTCTTAAACATCACACATGCACACACACGTGTGCGCACACACATACACACACACGCACACACACGAGAACAAGAGGTATTGATGGAGTATAGTGAAATTGGTATTATAACCCATCACAACCCTCTCACAGTCCACCTCCTCACCTTTGTTATAGGCTCAAGCAAGAGACTCACAGTGCTATTGGGTCAAAAACCATTGATCCCAGACTGTATGGTGGTATGTGCCCTTGATCCCAACACTCAGCAGGCAGAAGCAAGCAGATCTCTGTGAGGTAGAGCCAGCCTGGTTACAAAGAGAGTTTCGGGACAGATAGGGACAGATAGGGCTGCACAGAGAAACCCTGTTTCAAAAAAAACAAACAAACAAATAAGCAAACAAAACCCAGAGGAGGAGGAGGACGACGACGACGACGACGATGATAAATAAAATTGTTCTCATTAATATATTCATATAAAAATGCCCAAGCAGGCAGATCTCTGAGTTTGAGATTAGCCTGGTCTATGGAGCTAGCTCCAGGATAGCCAAAGCTACAGAAAGGAAGGAAGAAAGGAAGGAAGGAAGGAAGGAAGGAAGGAAGGAAGGAAGGAAGGAAGGAAGAAAGGGAGGAGGGAGGGAGGGAGGAGGAAGGGAGGAAGGAAGGAAGGAAGGAAGGAAGGAAGGAAGGAAGGAAGGAAAGAGTGAGAAAAATGTCTAATCTGAACTTGTTAATAAGCTGTATTTTAAGAGTAATTGTGGAAAAGCAGACCAAAGGCAAATGGGAAGACTGTCTAGAACTCTAGAACTCTTAAGTTGATCTTTATCCCAAAGCAAACAGTTTTAATTTTAAGGGAAACCTAACAAGTATTTAGCAAACTTCTTCCCCTAAGAGGGCATCCCTGGGAAATGCAAGAATTACAATCGTCCTGGTCAAACCTAGGCTGCTTTTAGCTCCCTATGTGCAAAAACCAAAAGCAATGAAACCCTTTGCTTCTCTAGTAGCTGTTTTGAAAGCCGCCCCTGATCTGGGGAAGAAATCATACACTGGACATCACAGTGACTTCTGTAGTTCTAGGTTTTGTTCCTCTCACACCCTACATATGTTTTATTATTTCATATTTAACAAAGATTTCGATCCATGGCAAAACACCATATTCACTTCAGCGATCACCCCAACTGTTTCTCCAGACACCCAGATGGGAAAGATGGGGCAAAACCATGTCACATCCACCAACAGAAACAGGGTGTAGTTAGGCTTCAAAAAAATACCCTGAAACTAAATCTCACTTTCCTTCTCCTCTAAGCTTCCGCAGGTTCACTCGGTCCAACAGTGTAACGACTGCAGTACAGGCTGACCTGGACTTCCATGATAATCTGGAAAATTCTCTGGAGTCTATAGAGGACAATTCGTGTCCCGGCCCAATGGCCAGACAGTTCTCGCGAGATGCCAGCACCTCTACCGTCAGTATCCAGGGTTCAGGAAACCACTACCATGCCTGTGCAGCCGACGATGACTTTGACACGGATTTTGACCCCTCTATCCTGCCTCCTCCGGACCCCTGGATTGACTCTATCACAGAAGACCCTCTGGAGGCCGTTCAAAGGTCCGTGTGCCACCGGGACGGCCACTGGTTCCTGAAGCTTCTCCAGGCAGAGCGAGACCGCATGGAAGGGTGGTGCAAGCAAATGGAGAGAGAAGAGAGGGAAAACAACCTCCCAGAAGACAGTAAGTAATGCCTCTACTCGTGTCTGTGACTGTGCTGTGTGTGGGCCCTGCTGGTTTGGGCTTGTGCGTTTTCCCGTTTTTGTTCCCGGCCCAACTTGCGGGACCTTGTTTCGCCCTCCAAACCTGAACTTGTGGAAGAGCTGGGCAGTTCCTGCTGAAAGACCCAAAGCGTCTAGACTGCACAATAAAAAGGAGAGAGGCACTGAGCAGAAGTCATATCCTGTAGCTCTAATCTAAGATCTATAGCTTCCTCTCCTTCTCTGAAACACACACAATACCAGTGTGGCAGTGGTCTCATTGTCTCCTGGATCCTCGGTTCCCCCAAGATTAAAAATAAATCTGTTTTTAAGGTCTATCTTAGTCATGGTTACTATTGCTGTGATGAAATACTGTGACCAAAAGCAAGCTGGGGAGAAAAGGGTTTATTTGGTAGCACTGTTCATCACTAAAGGACGTCAGGACAAGAACTCAAACAGGGCAGGAATCTGGAGGCAGGAGCTGATGCAGAGGCCATGGAGGGGTACTGTTAACTGGCTTGCTCCCCATGGCTTGTTCAGCCTGCCTTCTTATAAAACCTAGGACCACCAACCCAGGGATGGCACCACCCACAATGGGTGGGGCCCTCCCCATCAATCATGAATTAAGAAAATATAGGCTGGCTTTCCTACAGCTTCATCTTATAGAGGCATTTTATTAATTGAGGTTCTCTCCTTTCAGAGGACCTTAACTTGTATCATTTTAACATAAAACTATCCAGTACAAGGTTCAGGGATGTCTTAGTTTCTTTTCTGTTACTGTGATAAAAATAACCTGATAAAAACCACTTAAGAAAAAAAGGGTTTATTTCAGCTCACAAACCACGATTTCAGGGGAAAGTCACCCAGCAGGCATAGGAAACAGCGGGCCTCATTATGTCCCACCCATCCAAAGAAAAGAACAATGAATATATATACATATTAGTGTTCAGCTTGCTCCCAGCCTAGGGAGTATTGCCACCCACAGTGGACACAGAGGTCTTTCCACCTCAAGATACATAATTAAGATAACCTCCCAAATATAGGTTCATCTTCCAGTTGATTCTAGATTCTGTCAGATTGAAAATTAACACTAATACCGATCGTGTGTGTGTGTGTGTGTGTGTGTGTGTGTGTGTGTGTGTGTACATATACATATGTGTGTGTCCATACTGGGCAATTATAATCTTTACAGTTTTCTTAGTCTTAGTAACATACAATATTAAAATAACAATAATGTATAGGCCAGTAGAATCACTGATCATTGCATTTTTCAGCCTGTTTTGTTTTGAGACAGGGTCTTATATATTGAAGGCTATTCTGGAGCTCAGTACCAAAGATGACTTTGAACTTCTTCCTATTTCTGAGATTATAGGTGTGTGTCAGCCTATCAAGCTATGGTAGTATAGGCATGCATCACCAGGCATGGCCAGCTGACCACTTTTTTTTTTTTTTCCTTTTTGAGACAGCGTCTCACTGTATGGCCTTGCGTGGCCTGGAATTTGTTATGTAGACCAGGCTGTCCTCAAGTTTACAGTGATCCACCTGCCTCTGACTCCTTGGTGCTAGGATTAAAGGTTGTGTGCCACCATGCATGGCTAGCTAACCACTTTTCTTTATGACGTGTTTTTTAAATTTTTATTTATACTAGTGTTTTGCTTGTATGTATGCTATGTGTACTACGTGCATCTGGTGTCCACAGAGGTCAGAAAAGGGCATCAATCAGATCCCCAGGAACTGGAGTTAAGAATGGTTAATAACCTCCATACAGGTGCTGGGACTAAAGGCAGGTAATCCACAAAAGCACTAAGTGCATTTAGCTGCTGAGCCCTCCTCTAGTCCCCAGCTGGCCACGTCTGATGGGTTGAAACTAAACTGCTACTCACCAGTCTATTGACACATTCAGCTGAGTTACTATTCCCTATGTACAAAGTATCCTTTAGGGTAAACTTAAAGCTCTGTGGGAGGCAGCCTCAGGCTAAACTAAATTCAACTGCACTTTAACTGTAATCAGCAGTATGGCAGCCCAGGCCTGTAATCCCAGCATAGGAAGGTGGAGGTTGGAGAATCAATCCTCAACTACATAGTGAGTTCAAGGCCAGCCTGGTCTACAAGAAACTCTGCTTCAGTGTACACAAACATAAAAGTTGCTAAGGGGGAAAAAAAATCACTAGACCACCTTAGGTTGAAGCCACATTTATCAGAATTCTGAAAGTGGGATTAGGTTTTTGTTGGTGTGTATTTTGACCTCTTTTGCTTCTTGCCATCTGAAAGAGTAACTTGGTTTTGTTTTGCTTTTCCTGAAGCTGCTGTTATTTTAAGATGGGGTCCTTTATATCCCAAGCTAGCCTCTAACTGGCTGCAGCAGAGAAGGACTTGAACTCTGGATCCTTCTACCAACTTTCCAAATGAGTGTGAGCTCACTTTTGCAGTTCAGAAGATGAACCAGGTTCTGACCACGCTAAGCCAGCACCCAACCAACTGGGCTAGATCCCATCCATCCCTGGTGACAGTTTTTGAACCAAAGAAATTTAGGCATAAAGGCTGCTTCCTTTTTGCGTGTGGGAACCATCTAGAAGAAAACTGTGGTCTTTATGTTCATTTCTTAAATAACTACTTTGATGGTGAGCAAATCCTGAACACACAAAAAATAGTGATTTTTTTTTTTCCTGTAATGGAGCACCCATCAACACCAGCCGGTCTTATTTTCTTAGTGTTACTTCTGCTGTAGCCGTTTAAAGAGAATCCAGGCACAAAAGATACGTTGTACATAGGGAATAGTAACTTAAACTAGATGTATCATCTTTATGTAGCTCTTGAAGATGAAAACATTAATTAAGCATAACCAGATGTTGCCATTCCTAATAAAATTGGCCATTTACTTTTCCTTGGGAAGGAAAACAGACAGGGTCTTGCTCTGGCTAGCCCCTAACTACTGGGTCCCCAAGTGACCCCTATGCCTCAGCTCTCTGAGCATCTGAGTGACAGATACATAAACCCATACTCAGCGCACTTTTTAAGAACTTATTTTTATTTCATGTGCCTGAGTGTTTTTCCTGAATGTGTGTATGACCAAAGGTGTGCACACCTGTGCACAGTGTTGGAAGAGACCAGAAGAGGGCCCCAGCTCTTCTGGAATTAGTGTTACAAACAGTTGTAAGTGGCCATGTGAGTCTGGGACTCAAACCCAGGTCTTCTGGAAGAGCAGCCAATGTTTCTGACCACTAAACCATCTTGCCAGTTCCCACAATAATTTCTTAAAAATTAGATGACCTGAATTCAGGTCTCAGTACCCATATCAGGCTGTCACAATTGCTTACAACTCCAGTCCCAGGAGGATCTGAAACCCCAAACTCTTCAGCCACTTGTGCTCACGTGCGCCCTACCCACACAGGAAGGCTTGTATATGCATAATTAAAAATAAAAATGAGTCTTTAAAAACATATTGGATCTATGCTGGGTTCTGGTGGTGTATATCTTTGATCAGCTCTTGGGAACTACATGCAGGTATGGTGTGATCTCTATGAGTTCAAAGCCAGCCTGGTCTACAAAGAGAATTCCAGCCAAGACCCCACATCAAATTTCAGGCCAGCCAAAACCTAGTGAGACCCTCCCTCTCAAAAACAAAAAACAAAAAAGAAAAGGAAGAACAGAGGGGTGGAGGGAGTAAGGAAGGAAGAAAGGAAAAGAAATAAAACCCACAAGGCCTCAACCCAACATAAAGAAAGTAACATACATATTTATACATACACATACATGCATGGGAAAAACATACATATTTATACATACACATACATGCATGCAAAAACAGTGAAAAAAGAATCCGTGAATTTGAAGGAGAGCTGGGAGGGCTGCATGGTAGAGTTTGGAAAGAGAAAAGAAGGGAGAAATGTAGCTAAAATGCACTCTCAAAAATAACCAAGAAAGAAAAAACAAAGGGAAAGAAAGAAGGACAGAAGGGAAGACTGAAACTCTAGGTCATTTCGAAGTCGTGACCCTGGAAGGCACCTCAGGCACTTACTCTCCCAAGCTCAGTTAGTCGTTAGGGTGAGCTGGGTGTAGCCACCACCCAGGATTTCCAGATGCCTTGGTACGCTCAGGAACCTCAGGCACTTCCAGCCGCACCTTACCCTAGTCCGTGCTCCCGTTTTCAGATGGGAGGAAAGTTTTCTGAAGTTAGAAGTTATTCTTATTTGGGTTTTTTGTTTTTTTGAACCAGACTTTTCAACCAGCTGTCCTGGAGCTCACGCTGTAGGCCAGTATGCCCTTGAACTCAGAGATCACCTACTTCTACCTGCTGGGTGCTGGGAATAAAAGCGTGGCCAGCATTCCCAGCAAGAAGTGATTTTTGCCTTATTCTCCCTTACGTATCCAGCCTCTCTGCTGCACAGCATGGCACCGTTAAGTGTACACTTAAACCTTTAAAATATTTAATCTTATGAAACTTAAAAAAAATCCTTTATTTACTTTATACATGTGGGCATTTTGTCTGAACGTATGTCTGGGTTGCACGGGCATGCCTGGTGCCCTCAGAGACCTGAAGAGGGGCTGGAACCCCCTGGAACTGGAATTACACAAGTTGTGAGCCACCATGTGGGTGCTGGGAATCAGAGCTAGAGCAGCCAGTGCTCTTAACCACTTAAGCCATGTCTGTAGGCCCCAGCCTTTTAATTTAGCAATATCTTTCTTCCTAGTTGGGTAAAAAGCACTTAGCAAATAATACCTGAGTCTGGTCAGGCTGCTATAACAAGGACCCCAGATTGGGAGTCTAAGATGAAGAGGCACCGATGGGGTACACCTTTTGCTTCCAGCACAGGACCTTCCTGAAGCATTCTCAGAAGTAGAAGTCATGCAAGTCCCCCAGGCCTCATTTAGAAGGCCATTCATTCTATTCATGAGAGTTCCAACCCCATGACTTGATTCCCTCCCACCTTTTTAGACAGGGTTTCTCTGTGTGGCTGTGAAGTCCTGGAACTCTGTAGACTAGGCTGATCTTGAACTCGGAGATCTGCATGACTCTGTCTCTTAAGAGCTGGGACTGAAGATGTGTGCCACCCTGCCTGGCTGCTTCTAATCTTTTCTAGACACCCACCTCAGTAAAGAGTTCCAACAGAATTTTGAAAAGACGTTAACATCCAGACCACAGCAAGTAACTAGCAGTTATTGTTGAAAGAAAAAAGCTTGAAGGGTCCTCCCCTTGTGTGGTATGGCCTCCTCTGATTAGAGGACAGGTTTGGCATGGGGGTGTGAACACCAGGTGGGTAGTCAATGCAAGCCCTGTCCAGCTTCTAAATACAATTCATCACAGAAGCACTTGGAATACGCCCCAAGTCACGCTTTAATCTGCCGAGATCTCCAATTTCTGAAGTTGGCTAGTAACTCCAAAGACAGAATAACGTTGCCAGTTTTAGATGAAGCATATCCAAGTTAGTGGGAATCCAGCCCTCTATGGTAAGAAGCCCCGGGAGAATCCACTGTGCACACACACACACACACACACACACACACACACACACACACACACCCGAGAGAGGACCGGAGATTTTGACAGGTGCCATTTTCTTTGCCCTCCAAACAGCTCTCTGGCAGTGTCTTGTGTAAGGTCACAAACAGAAGTGTCTGATAGAACAGACACAACACAAACAACATTTGACAAGATACCGACGCTGTGTGTTGCTTGGCAAGACCCTCAGGAAAGCTCACCACACGTATTTGCCCCTGGCTCCTTGGCAACCCTCCTTCTGTTCTGAAGGAGACTGAAGTTAGCCGAGGGCTTTCTCTGTGTCCTGAACTCTCTAATTCAACCTTCCTTTCTTCTCCCCACCCCACCCCACTCTTTCTCCTTCCTTCTTTTCTTTCAAAGAAGAGCAGTAAGGAAAAACCATTAACCCCACTTTGCAGGGAAGAGCTAATTTTTTTTTTCTAAAGACTCACTTTATTTATATGAGTACACTGTAGCTATCTTTAGCCACAGCCGAAGAGGGCATCAGATCCCATTACAGATGGTAATGAGCCACCGTGTGGTTGCTGGGAATTGAACTCAGGACCTTCGGAAGAGCAGTCAGTGCTCTTAACCGCTGAGCCATCTCTCCAGCCCCCAGGGCAGAACTAAGTTTTAAGTAGCCAACTCTTGTTTGTTTTAATCCAGACATACCAGAAGAAAAAAAATCAAGTCAAGCAGCCACATCTAGCTTATCCAGATCACCTGATGTGTTCTTTGCCTCCTATGCAAAGGAGACATCTATCAGGGGTCAGGGTCAAGTGTCTTTTGGAGTCCGAACCCCCATGCTTAGTTAAGTTATACATTTAAACAAAAAGAGGAAAAGATGGCTGTTTAACAAAAATTTCCCAGGAGACCTGGTATCCATAGACTCATGGACAGATACATGGTGAAGAAGAGGGAAATTCCTTCTCTTCAAGTATGCCTGAACATACTTGCTTAATTTAATTTCCCTTTGGAGGCCAAGGATTATCCCAACCTTTTGTTTGCTTCTTAGAGTTTTTTAATGAATAAAACTCTAATGAGTTGGGGTTAGGAAAGTGTTAGGTTCAAGTTAGGGTTAGAGTTAAGATTGAGGTTTGTGATTAGAGTTACAGTTAGGATTAAAATTAGGGTTTAGGTTAGGGTTTGGGGTTTTTTTTCTTTATTTGTTTGTTTGCTTGTGACAGTAGTCTCCGTGTCTCCCAGGCTGTCCTGGAACTCACTCAGTAGAGCATGCTGGCCTTGAACTCAGAGATCTGCCTGCTTCTGCCTCCTGAGTGCTGGGATTAAAGGCATGCACTATCACCAACCCACTATGTTAGATTTTAAATACAGTTAGGGGTAAGGTAGGAATTGGGTTCAGAGTTATCCCAGTTTTTAAATATTTCAAATGTTTGATGCATGGACTTAGTGAAATCCATTGTACACTTAAAAACTGTGGTGTGTGTGTGTTGGGTGACATAGCTCACCCTTAAAGGTGACAGCTTTAGCACTTAAAGGTGCTTGTCATGCAGCCTGACAATCTAAGTTCACGTCCCAGAACCCACTTCCTCTAGGTGACCGCTGCCCCACACAGGTGTGTTTGCGGTGTAGGTGAGTGGCTGGCAGCTTGCCTCAAATGTAGAAGGCTTTAGAATCAGTTTCTAAGAACACGCACACATACCTGAATGAAAGGCTGCAGTCCCTGAAGCTGTCATGATGCAAGATATTTCATTACATACCTTTCTGAGTCCAAAACAGAGTGAAGGAGAGGGGGAAAGGAGGGGTGAGGAGAGAGTGAGAGGGAAAGAGAACCCTGGTTAGGAACCTGTTTGCCTGTTTGCTGGGTCAATACTTGAAGCAAAGCTGAGATTTGGGGGGGATGGAGGGGGGCGCTGTTAGGGTCATCTGTATTAGAGAAGGAATGATCTATTTCATTTTAAAATCATATTCCCACTTATCAATTATTGGAACTCTGATAGCTCCTCCCTGGGATACAGGTTTTAACATTCTCAGACCTGGAACCCTAGGAAAACAGAAAACAAGCCAGCCAGCTTTGGAAGAGTAAAACCATGAGTTCTGTGGGTATGTGGAGCTTTTATTCCCCACCCCCACCCCCCCACCCCCATACAAAGCAAAGCAGAACAAAGACTTTGGTTCTCAGTTTAGGCCTTCAACCCTCCCAGTGCACAGTGGTTTGGGGCCAGATGAGAGAATAATGGAAGTCTGCAGTGGGCGAGGCTTTCCTTCCAGCCAAGGCAGCTGACAGAATGCTTGTCTCCCTAGCACTTGAAGGAAAGTGATACCAGCTCTCCTCAGACAATGAGGCCCTTGTGTGAAACAGCTGTCCCGGGGAGATGGCTCAGTGCTGTTTGACAGTGGCTCGCACGTTACACAGATACGTCTGGGATTATCTAACAGGGGGAGAACCAACCAGATGGAACTGAGCCCTTCTCACTAGGAATGCAGTCTCCGGCTGCGGGGGAAACGCAGGCTCGGGTTTCTCTGGCTGGAGGATAAAGTACCGGTTTGTTGTGCTTGGTAATCTATCTTTGCCTCCTGAATTGTGGACAGCTTCTACGTGGAACTTGCAGGCTTTATCTGAAAGAGGCCGATAAATGGCATGTGCAGGAGGCAGGCTGATTCCACTTTAACTTCACCTGGCAAGAGCGTCCAGGGGAGGGCTAGATAGCATCCCCACACAAGGCTCATGGTTTTGAACCGGGAACTGGAGGCTGGTGATGAAACCCTAAGTAAGCTTTGCCTGCTTTTAGGTTCAGTTACGGAAGCGGTGCATGGCTGCTACTGTGACCAGCTATGGGTACCATCACCAGGGTTCTGTCCAGGGCTGCCTGTGCCACAGCTACACTCTGTGAGCCCTGCCACCCATTGGCCTGAGTGCAAGCCTTAAATAGGGAGCCACAGGTGCATCTTGGCAAAGGGTGTGTGTGAATTCTAGTTAACACACACACACACACACACTCGATGACAATTTCACAGCCCAAATTGGTTTTAAAAAAATACATAGGCTGGGTCTGGAGAGATGGCTCAGCAGATAAGAGCATGTACCGCTCTTGTACCTAAAATTTAATTCCTAATACCCACTTTGAGCAGCTCACAGCCTTCTGTAACTCTCTGTCCAGGGAATCAAACACCTTTGACCTCTGAGGAAACCTACACAGGTGTGCACAGACCTCTACGCAAACACAAACACATTCACAGAAGCGTAAACTATAAAGAAAGAAACACGGCATAAAACCCATGTGCTCCTTCTTCAGGTTCAATTCATTTGCTTTAAGGACTCACGGAACTCAGGGGAATACATTTACCAGTTTCATTACAAAGGCTGCTCAATTATCAATTCAGTAAGGCCTAAGGCCAATGCTTGCCTCTCAGACAAGATAACCTCAAAGTCGAGAACTCACAAAAAAAAAAAAAAAAAAAAAAAATGGCAGGCGTTTTGGTGCATTATAATCCTTATGCTAGTAGGGTAGAAACCCAAAGCTTGCTGGCAAGCCATCTGGCCTAACTGGCTGAGCTCTTAGCCAATGAAAGACACTGGGTCAAAGTCAAGATGGATAGCATCTGAGATGGATTCCACACATATGAACATGAACACACATACACACACACCTTTTTTTATTTTTTTATTTTTGGTTTTTCAACACAGGATCTTTCTGTGTAGCCCTGGCTGTCCTGGAACTGGCTCTGTAGACCAGGCTAGCCTCAAACTCACAGAACATCTGCCTGCCTCTGCCTCCCGAGTGCTGATATTAAAGGCAATCACCACCACTGCCCATCAAACACTTATTTTTAAAAAAGATTTTTGTTTTATATGTATGAACGTTTGCCTGCATGTCTGTGTTTTGTTTTGTCTGAGACAGGGCCTTGCTTTTTAGCTCTGGCTGGCCTGAAATTCTGTATGTAGGCCAGGTTAGCCTCAGACTTGCAGTGATCTGCCTGCCTCTGCCCTCTTAATTAGTGGATTACATTTGTGTGCACAACTATGCTCGACTCAGGGATTCTTGTTTGTTTATTGTTTTGTTTTTCAAGATAGGGTTTATGTAGCCCTGACTGTCCTGGAACTCACTATGTAGACCAGGCTGGCCCCAAACTGGCAGAGATCTGCCTGCCTCTGCCTCCCAAGTGCTAGGATTAAAGGCCCGAGCCACTCCCTTAGACAGAGAATTTCTTTATGGACAACTCTAAGGAAGAAAATTTGAGTTTCTATGACTTTTCTTGAGGAAGAAAAAGTCTAGTTTCTGCAGACTGCCTTAGAGGAGTAGTTATTAGCTCCAAGTCATAAATGTGTATATATATACACACATATATATACACATACATATATATGCATATATATACATACATATATATACACATATATATGCATATATATACATATATATATGCATACATATCAACATACCTAATACCCAGAGACCTATACACATACCTACAATGCATATACACACATATATGTCACAAAAATCACAAAGATATAAACTGATTTCATTTAGTTCTTTTCCTCTTTGGGGGTTTTTGCTTGTTTTTAATTTTACATGTACTTAGTGAGATGGGGGAGGGGCTCGTGTGCCCCAGCATGTATGGTTGTCAGAGGAGAGCTGTATGGAGTCGATTCTCTCCTCCTACCACATCTCGGGATCCTCTCAAGGTGGTCAGGCTCGGTAGTAAGCAGCTAACGGTCTGAGACCCCGCACCAGCCCTGGTTGTTGTGTTCTTTAGACAACTCTCACTCTACAGGCCCAACTGGCTTGGGACTCTGGGCAATCTCCTCTCTGCCTCCCCAGTCCTAGAACTACCAATTACCAGGTGAACCACCATACCTGGCTTCATTCTGCTTTCAAAGACAGCGGCTTTATCTGTGCAGGTGATACGTGATGTGAACAGCGTTGTGGCTGATAAAGGTTGATCCGAAGTCTAACCATGTTTAAAAATAAAACTCATGCAATTGCTTGCGCTGGGGAGATTATGAAAGCTAAATGAATTTTTACAACCCTTCAGAGACTTGCTATGTTTGCCAGGCTACTCTCTGATTCTTGGACTCAAGGGATCCTCCTGTCTCACCCCAGACTGGGTGACGTGCGTGTACACCACATCCATTCTAAACTCACTCTAAAAAAATAGAAACCAAACCAGGCTGGGCACGTAGCTCAGCTGGAGAGTGCCTATCTAGTATTCATTCAGCGCTGGGTTGGTGCTCCTGCACCAAATGTACCAGGCTTAGTGGCACTTGTCTGTACCCTACAGTAAAAATATGGAGGGTCAGGAGTTCAAGGTTATCCACGCCCATGGGAACTCTGCTTTTAGTGTAGAGGAAGTTTCTGTGAGAATTCGGTTCTTCAGACATTAGAAGCCACAAAATTTTGTCTCCTTAAGAAGGAAAGGGGGGCAGAGGGTGGGGCTGGAAAGATGGCTCAGCTGCTGAACACTGGCTGCTCTTACAGAGAATAGTTTTGTTTCGCTGCACCCACATTAACCGACAGCCATCCATAACTCTAGGTCTAGGAGATCTACACTCTTTCCTACCCTCAGTAGGCACTGGGCATGCCCATGGTATACAGACATACACATTGGCAAACGTCTACACACATAAAATAGTGAATTAAAAACAAAACAAGCCGCGGGCACAGATGGATGTGCCTAGCATATTCAAGGCTGTGGTTTCAATCCCCAGCACCACCACCAATCCAATAACAGTGGACGTAAACAGAACAGACGTACTCCTGCAGTACAGCACCAGCCAGAAGAGAACAGACTCCATAGCATGACGGAGACGTGCCATTGACACATGGCCCCTGCACCACGGATTGGAGAAACGGCTGCAATGATGCCTTCTTCGAAATCATACCAATCTGGACTGGTGACAAATTCTCATGGCTTTAAAATAGGAAGATGGACACTCTCCCTGCCCACCCCCTCACCCCCTTCTCGCCTTCTTCACTCCAAGTCTATAGAAGGGAAACAAAAGAGCCAGGTGCTTAAGGAGAAGCTCCATCTTGAGTACAGAGAGTCTGTGATTCCAATGGGGTAATCAGTGATGGGCACCCACCCACTCCATGCTGCCAGCCCAGGGATGGCACCACCCACAATGGGCTGGGGCCTCCCCCTTGATCACTAATTGAGAAAATGCCTTACAGCCTGATCTCTCATGGAGGCATTTCCTCAAGGGAGGCTCCTTTCTCTGTGATAACTCCAGATTGTGTCAAGTTGACACACAAAACCAGCCAGGACAACTGAACCCTTGTAAACTTGACACACAAACACATCACTATTAAGCCTCAACCCTTACTTTCTTATTCATCCCCAAGATCTAAATAATTTTAAAAGTCCCACAGTCTTTACAGATTCTTACAGATTAAAATTTCAATCCCTTTAAAAATATCCAATCTCTTTTGAAATTGAAAGTCTTTTAACTGTGGGTTCCACTAAATACTTTCTTACTTCAAGAGGGAAAAATATCAGAGCACAGTCACAATCAAAAGCAAAATCAAACTCTAACTCTAACCATGCAATGTCTGGGGTCTACTCACGATCCTCCAAGGGCTTGGGTTGCTTTTCCAGCTCAGCCCTTTGTAGCACACACCTCATCTTATAGGCTCCAGCTGCCTGTACTCCACTGGTGCTGCTGATCTTGGTGGTCATCCCATGGTACTGGCATCTCCAAGACACTGGGTCTTCTGCTGCAACTAGGTTTCACCAATAGCCTCTCATAGGCTCTCTTCATGGTGCCAAGCCTCAACTCCTTTGGATGACACCTTCAGTCCTGGGCCATCAATTGCAACTGAGGCTGCACCTTCACCAATGGCCTTTCATGGCCTCTCACAGTGCCTAGCCTCAGCTGCTCTTCATGACCCCTTCATGCCTTAAAAACCAGTACCACCTGGGTGACTCTTACACATTGTCCAGCTGCAACACAAGATACAACCATGATATGTTATCTCTGGAACACAGCTTCTTTGTGCGTTCAGAAAACACTTCCCAGAAGATTTCACCTCAATGATGCTGGTCACCACTAATCTCTTAGTTCCAGCTAGCCGGCATCACTAGTCCCAGTAATTCAAAGGTTTAGTTTAGTAGTTCTGGTATCTTGTTAATCGCAGCTGATTCTTCAGCCCCAGCTAACCAAAACCACGGAATCTTCACAATCAAAACAGCAACAGCCACAAGTCTTTAATCTTCCCTCTGAAATTTCACAAGCCAGGTCTCCATCTTCTGCACTGTTCTCAACATTATCTTCCAAGCTCCTACAGAATATCCCACAGGCCATTTAATACCAAATGGCTCTTCTAGCTCAAAGTTCCAAAGTCTTTCCACAGTCCTCCCCAAAACATGGTCTGGCTGTCACAGGAATACCCCACTATGCTGGTACCCATTGGTCTTAGTTGAAGTTTCTATTTCTGCACAAACTTCATAACCAAGAAGCAAGTTGGAGAGGAAAGGGTTTATTCAGCTTACACTTCCACATTGCTGTTCATCACCAAAGGAAGTCAGGATAGGAACTCACACAGGGCAGGAACTTGGAGGTAGGAGCCGATGCAGAGGCCATGGAGGGCGTTGCTTACTGGTTTGCTTCCCCTGGCTTGCTCAGCTTGCTTTCTTACAGAAACCAGTTCAGGGATGACCCCACCCACAATGGGCTGGGTCCTCCCACTTTGGTCACTAATTGAGAAAATACCTTACAGCTGGATCTCACGGAGGCCTTTCCTTAAGGGAGGCTCCTTTCTCTGTGATAACTCCAGCTTGTGTGAAGTTGACACACAAAACCAGCCAGGACAACTGCCTTCTTCTCCATTTCCGACATGAAAATAAAAATGTTTGTTTGGGCTGGGGATGAAGCTCAGTTGTTAATGGTGTCTGGCATGCACAAAACCCTGTGCTCGATCCTAGCACTGCATAGCCCAGGCACAGAGCATGTGCCTATGATTCTAGCACTGGGAGATGCAGGCAGCAGAATCAGGAGTTCGAGGTTATCCTCAGCTGCATAGCAAGTACTGTGCGTGGTCTTCTCAGTGTCTGAGTCCCTAAAGTAGAGACTGCGGCTGCCAGGCAGCCATAGTGGCTTTAATGCTATCATTTGGGACTTGGAAGGCAGAGGCGGGTGGATCTCTGAGAATTTGAAGCTAGCCTGGTCAAATAGTGAGTTTCAGGCCAGCTAAGCCAAAATAGTAAGACTCTGCCTCAAAAATAAAAATTATTAAGGAAGGAAGGAAGGAAGGAAGGAAGGAAGGAAGGAAGGAAGGAAGGGGGGAGAAAGAGAGAGAGAGAAGAAAAGGAATTAAAATAAGCCACAGGAACCACTGCTCTGACTTTTGAGATGTGGAGACCTAATTCTCTGGGAACGTGGACGGGTACATAGGCTTGCTGTGCATATGCTTTGAATGCACATGTGCTGTGTTTGTTTATCTGTGTGTTAGGTGCTAGGGATTGAGTTCCCAGCTTTACCCACACTACGAGCTATACCTTCAGTCCTGAAATTTCGATTTGGACTCAGCAAAAAAGCCAGGCGTATTCCCAGGGGAACCGCTCTTTGTTTTGGCTTGCTGGCACCAACATAAGGAAACTCCTTGTAGCAATCATAGATTCCCTGGCAGGGTTAAAAGAAAACTTTTCATTCTCTTCACCCCTGTGTCTTTTGTACCATCGCTATGTTCACAAAATAAAAACCATATCCCGCACGATACGGCGAGTGGGAAAAGAGGAGATTCACTCTTTTCTAAATGTCTCGGCCTTTAATTCAATATAGCCAGGGGGATTTCAAAGCATAGTTTGCATAGACATCCCTCCCACAGAAGTCGTTCTCTGCTTCTCATTATGACATATATTCTTTAAAGAAAACTCGGGGCTTGTAATTTACTCTAACCATGTCTGTGGAGTTAGCGCCCGACGCTCCACTTTCTTCACAGCTAAAATGACCTTGCGCTCAGCTGCTGAGTCTAGATCCACTTTGTTCTCATCCTCAGATTCCCACAATGCCTCCTTATCCCCTGCCCTGCAGTCTGGCGGCCCTGGCTAGAAGGCGAATGTTGGTTTTTGTTTTGCTTAGCCTTTTGTGTTTTGAGACAAGGTCTTGCTGTGTAGCTTAGCTTAGTCCTGCCTCAGCCTCCTGAGGACGTGCTACCTCACCTGGTTCTAGACATGGAATGTTACTGAACTTAAAGTTCAGTGGTTAGGAGCACTGGCTGTTCTTCCAGAGGTCCTGAGCGCAATTCCTAAAAAGCACATGGTGGATCACAGTCATCTGTAATGGGATCCGATGTACTCTTCGGGTGTGTCTGAAGACAGCTACAGTGTACTCAATATAAATTAAAAAATAAATAAGCAAATCTAGAAGAAGAAGAGGAGGAGGAGGAAGATGAGGAGGAGGAAGAAGAAGAGGAGGGTGAGAGGAGGAGGAGGAAGGGGAAGACGATGACCTTGTATGGCAATGTGGGTGACTCAGAGGACACTGTGAAGTGAAACAAGCCAGTCACAGAAAAATAGACACCAAATGCTTCTACTTACATGAAGTGCATAACATAGGGAAACTCAAAACTGAGTGCAGTGAAACCCAACTGGGGTCCCAGACACTCTGGAGGCTGAGAGAGGGAGGTCTTCAGGAGGTCAGGACCAACTTGGGCTATGCAGTAAGGCTCTAAACAAATCAATGATAAAAAAGACAATTTCCTAGAGTGGATCAAATAGCAGAATGGAAGGGGAGGCCCTATCTCAAAAAATAAAACAAGGAGCTGTGTATGGTGGTACATGCACTTGGAACGCAGAAGCAGGTGGATCTCTCTGGGTTCAAGGCCAGCCTGGTCTACATAGTGAGATCCAGGACACTAGGACTACATGAAGAAAGAGGTCCTGTTTCTAAAAACAAGAAGAAGGAGGATGAAAGGAAGGAAGAAAAGAAGGAAGGAAGGAAGGAAGGAAGGAAGGAAGGAAGGAAGGAAGGAAGGAAGGAAAGAAGGAAGGAAAGAAGGAAGGAAGGGAAACAAGGGTTGGTGAGATGACTCAGTTAAGAACATTTGCTAGGAGTTGGGGATCTAGCTCAGTGGTAGAGCGCTTGCCTAGGAAGCACAAGGCCCTGGGTTCGGTCCCCAGCTCCGAAAAAAAGAACCAAAAAAAAAAAAAAGAACATTTGCTGCTCCTCCTGCCCAGCACCCAGGTTCCATTCCTGACACCCAGCACCCATTTTAGGAAGTTCGCAATCCCTCACTGTCACTGTAGTGACGTGGGATCTGATACCCTATTCTGGCCTCCACGAGGACTTGCCCATGTATGATGCACATATATGCACTCAAGGTACACACACACACACACCATCAATCTTAAAAATGGAACAAGAAAGGAACAAGGAGGATCCTTGTTGGGAGGGAACAAGGATCACACACAGATGCTTCTTCCTAAGCAGTCAGACCCAACACCCCCCACCTCCTCACCCCCATCCCCCACCCCATCCCCCATCCCCATCCCCCCACCCCGCCCCCCCACACCCCACCCCACCCCACCCATCCCCCATCCCCACCCCACCCCACCCCACCCCAACAGTGAGTGTATCATGGTTGAGGAGGCTGCTGACTTCCTGGCAGCCATAGAAGAAAAAGAGAGGAAAGTGCTGGTACCAGTGTCCCCCTGCTTGGGTACCTCCTAGCAGCTGAGTTCCCTCCACTAAAGTCCAAGTCCCCGTTTGTCTACCACCTTCCCCACAGCCTTTAGGACACAAGCCGCTAGGGGGCATTCAGTGTGTACACCATAGCACCCTATTCCGTTGAATAATCTAGAAAGATGACATGCGCCTGCGTGTAAAGGAGGAAAGCTACACAGCATCTCAGGAGCAAACAGTCTCCAAGACTCCCGACCCTAAAATTCAAAGGAGATCTCTGCCCTTCAGCCCACGGGGTCTCAAGCGTGGTAATGGGGTGGTCAACTCCAGTGTTCTTTCGTGTGCATCTTTCACTTATATCACTCAGCCTCCCGTGGGGCTGGAGAGATGGCTCAGTGGTTAAGACCGCTGGCTACTCTTCCAAAGGACCCATGCTCAATTCCCAGCACCCACGTGGCAGCTCACACCCGTCTGTAGGCGTTTTATTTTGTATTTAGTGTATTTTATTTTGCATTAGTGAATGAGTGTAAAATAAAAGTAAAATAAAGTAAATTATAAACCTATTTATTGAAACGGGGTCTCGCTGCGTACACCTGTCTATCCTGGAACTTACTGAGCAGGCCAGGCTGGCCTCAAACGCAGAGATCTACCTTCTTCTGTAAGTGCTAGGATTAAACGCGCGACCACCATCTCCAGCTCTTTGTGTGCATCTAGAAAGGCCCTTAGTCCTTATCTTTCCAGGACCAAAGGGTTCCTCAGTGACATCAGCAATAGTCTGGAAGGTCTCTTTCTACTTTAGCTCTGCTTCAGTACTTCCCACAGGGGAAGAAGGGAAATGGGTCAAGAGGGAAGACCCTACAGTTGAGCTGTAAGACTCTGGGGGGTTTAAAATATATAACAGGGGAAAAAAGAAAACTGGTTCCTTTGGGGAGAAATATATATATATATATATATATATATATATATATATATATATATATATATATATATATATATGGATGCTCGCTTTCTTTGACTAGAAAATTATCAAGTCCTTAAAAATATTTGTTTCCAAATTTTAAAGATTTATTTATTTAATGTATGTATGTGAGTACACTGTCCCTGTCTTCAGACACACCAGAAGAGGACATTGGATCCCATTACAGATGGTTGTGAGCCACCATGTGGGTGCTGGGAATTGAACTCAGGACCTCTGGAAGAGCAGTCAGTGCTCTTAACCGCTGAGCCATCTCTCCAGCCCTCCAAAATTTAAAATAGTGGCAAAAAATTAATTAATTAATTTCTTAGGGTTTCTATTGCCGTGAAGAGACACCATGACCAAGGCAAGTTTTTTTTTTTGTTTTGTTTTTTAAGATTTATTTATTTATTATATATAAGTACTCTGTAGCTGTCTTCAGATACACCAGAAGAGGGCGTTGGATCTCTTTACAGATGGTTGTGGTTGCTGGGAATTGAACTCATGACCTCTGGAAGAGCAGTCGGGTGCTCTTAACCACTGAGCCATCTCTCCAGCCCCCAAGGCAAGTTTTATAAAGGACAACATTTACTTGGGGCTGGCTTACTGGTTCTGAGGTTTTCGGTCCATTATCATCATGGCAGGAAACATGTCAGCATCTAGGCAGGCATGGTGCTGGAGGAGCTGAGAGTTCAACATCTTGTTCCGAAGGCAAACAAAAGAAGACAAGCATCCTCTGGCAGCTAGGAGGAAGCTTTCAAAGTCCACACCCACAGTGATACACTTCCTCCAACAAGACCACACCCACTTCATCAAGGCCACACCCATTCCAAAAAGCCACACCCACTCCAACAAAGCCACACCTCCTCCAACAAAGCCACACTCACTAATAATGACAAGCATATTCCAACCACCATAATAATAAAACCACCAGTGAGATGGCTCAGCAGTTCAAGGTGTCTGCTACGGTCTTAGGGTTTTACTGCTGTGAACAGACACCATGACTAACGCAAGTCTTATAAATAATAACATTTAATTGGGGCTGGCTTACAGGTTCAGAGATTCAGTCCATTGTCATCAAGGTGGAAGCATGGCAGCATCTAGGCAGGCATGGTGCAGGAGGAGCTGAGAGTTCTACATCTCCATCCAGGGAAGCCAGGAACAGACTAGGCAGCCTCAGGCAGCTAGGAGGAAGATCTCCAAGCCCACCCCCACAGTGACACACTTCCTCCAACAGGGCCACGCCCAGGGATAAGCACGTGCAAACCAGCACGGCTACCAAGCCTAAAGACCTGAGTTCAATCCTCAGAACCCACAGGAGTCTCACCACTGAAGGAAGAGAGCAGACTCCTGTGTGCTGTCCTCTGAGCTCCACGCTTGCACCATGGCACACACATGCATGCACAGCATCAATGGTGTGCATCGATTTAACGAGATAGATAAAATAAGTAAAGAGAAATCAGTGGTGTGACTGTTTCAAGACCAACTGTTTAAGCTGGAGTCAGCTTTCCCATGCTCTGGAGCATGCTTGGTGCTGAGTCGGACTCCCTTTCTTAGGAGAGAGAAAAAAACGCTCAGTGTGGTCTAACTCTGTCAAGTTAGGGGGTCTGCTTCCTCCTGTGTTTTCCTTGTGCTTTGTACCAAGATGCAAAGCCCAAGAGGGTACAGACCTCTTCATCTTCCTGACCACTGCCATATACCTGTCTAACAAAATGCTTGGCAGTGAACCCTCACTAGTATTTGCTGACTGAATGAATCCAGAGCCCACCACGAGTGTCCCTGCTGGGTGACTAGATTCCACAAGTTCTTCCGGGCTCCTCTTTTGACCTTGGCTTTGGTCTTGAGGACCAGGCTGCCGCTGAACAATGGTGAATGGAGAGTGGCCTTGGAACGATGTCTTTTGCTTAGGTCCATCCCAGAACCCCCAACATTTTCTCTGATCAACCTCATCCTTGAGTACTGACCTTGGACACGGCAGCACAGAGTCCAAACATTAGCAAGATGCATCTTTCTTCCAGCTCTCAGGTTCATTATTTATTTATTTATACGAGTGCACTGTCTTCAGACACACCAGAAGAGGGCGTCAGATCCCATTACAGATGGCTGTGAGTCACCATGTGGTTGCTGGGATTTGAACTCAGGACCTCTGGAAGAGCAGTCAATGCTCCTAACCGCTGAGCCATCTCTCCAGCCAGGCCTTTTGCTTTTTACTTATTTCCACTGGTATTTACTTTTCAAGGAGTATGTGGCACTTCCAGGCCAGGTGTTGTGGGAGAGGAATATAATCCTAACACTGGGGAGGTAGAGACAAGGCAGATCAGGAACTCAGTTTCATCTTTGTCTGCACTGAGTGGGAGATCACCCTGGGTTACGGGGGCGCCTCTTTTGAGGGGACACGGAGGTTCCCTCCAAGTCTCTTATGGTGGTCTATCATACTGCAGCTATTCAGATGTGACTGAGACCTCTTAGCTCAAAGTTTTGACTGATCCATCGTCAAAACTTGTCAAAGAGGCCCGGGCTCTGAACTTAGACTCACCCTATCCACTTTACTCTGAGGTACCAAGAAAGGAAGACCAAGTGGGTTGTGGTGGCACATGCCTTCAATCCCAGCAGCGAGTATGAGGGCAGCCTGGTCTACATAGTAAGGTCCAGGACAGCCAAGGCTATGTAGATCCTGTATGCTACCGCTGCTGCTGATAATAATAATAATAATAATAATAATAATAATAATAATAATAACAACAACAACAACAGTGAGAGACCTCACTCACCTGATTTCCCAGTGGAAGAGGAAGACAGCAATGGTCTAAAGGACTAGAAAAAAAGTAAAAACTTCCACCTATGTATGGGATTGGAGCTGCCAGTCGGGGATTCACAGATTCACAGAGGCTGCAAATGTGTATCCCGAAGCAGTCTGGCATGACTGGGGACGTATGAATTTAGAAATGCTCTGACTTACAGGTGTGTGTGCTAAAATCCTTGAGCAGAACTCAAGAGCGTGAATCATGAAATAGACGGGCGTTGTGAATCCAGTGTAGCAAATTACTAGAAAGCCCTGGGCAATACCTATTGCTTTCTTTGTTTTCTCCTGACTTTAGGGGGGCGGGGGGAGGGGAGTGTGGTTGAGAAAAGGAACTTGATTCCCACATACTGTCTAAGCCAGCAGAGTTCCACCAGCCAAGCGTCAGGGTTCTCTCTAATCTTTCACTGTGCTAGGTCTCTGTTCCCTCAGGTACACGAGGGAGATTTGTGAAGCCTAGGCCTGGCAGAGTTCCAGCTGCTAGGGCTGCAGGTTCGGGGGAAGCCCTGGGAGACTCAGACCTGGGCCCCTGCAGAGGCGTTCAAATGCGTTTACTGAGACCAAAAGTAGCTTTCTGGCAAAGAAGAAAGTTCCACACCAAACCGATGTTAATAGGAAAAGGGGCTGTAAAGTGGAAAGCAGGATCCGTGCTGGCGTTCCCTAGGCAACAGGCTGACAATCCCCCACCCCCATCACGCCCTAGGAAATTCGCTTGTCAGCAAATGCCAGTGATGGGACTCCGGGAAAACACCGGATTACCATTGGACTGGATCGGGTGAATGCCGCGAGATTCCTCCCTCCCAGCTGGCATTGCTTTTCTTGTTTTTTTGAATCCGAATTGGAAAATCAAGCCAGCAAATCAGGATAAACCTGAAACTGCACCGGGAAACACACGAGACATTTGTCTGCACCGTGGAAGGAACGCTGTTTGACTCTCTTTGTGTGTACAGCACAGTCCTGTGACAGAAAACTCCAGTTCTCCCAAGAAACAAGCACGGTGACCTTGTGTTTTTCCAAGCTGACTTTATGTTTGAACTCGGCAGCCCAGGTTTCGTGGACCAATAGGGCATCTATCCGGGTGGGCGTGGGCACGCTGTGTGGGCCGTTTTTTTCAAAGCATGCCAGCATAATTTCTCTTTGCTGTATTTACCAGACAAAGTCTGAACAGTGAAGCATCGTGTAAACTTCTGTGTCTGCTCTTTTCAGTTCTAGGGAAAATCAGAACCGCGGTGGGCAGTGCCCAGCTTCTCATGGCGCAGAAATTCTACCAGTTCAGAGAACTGTGTGAAGAGAACCTGGTAGGTACCATTCAAGTCACTGTGATTCCCTACTAGCACAGCCCAGAGAGACCTTGTCCTCAAGACTGACCTAGCCAAAAGCAAAACTCAGTTTGAACCACTGGAGTCTTTGGCAGATTAATCAGGCTCCTTGCTTTTCTTTAAACTAAAAACAAAAATAAAAACCCACAAAACAAAACAGAAAAAAAAAACCCACTTTATTCTGTACTTCAATAATCTTAGGACAGGATCAAGTTTAAACTCCATATCCTGGTTTTCTGTGTTAAAAACTTTCCGTGTTCCTAGATTTCATACGACTTTCTGATTCTTATTAAAATATGGAACAAACCGCTGTTTCCTAAATACGATTACAGTGATAATAATCATGACAGTCTTTCTTAAAAAAAAAAAAAATCAGTAACTGTGTCTCCTGATGTGACTTCTGTTTTCATTCAAAAGCCAGAGGTTGGGGGGTATCACAAAATGTAGATTAGACACCCCGAGACGAGCAAGTGCTCCATCTACCTCTGCCGCACAGACACAAAGGAAGGAAAAGACCTCAAAGGCAGCAGTAACAACAGCAATAGCACTTGCAAAGTTGGCGGTGAAACAGAGGTCAAGAGTCTCTTGGAGGAGGCCTCTAAAAGGCCCACGTCCTCCAAGAGCGGCTCTACAAACACAGCTTTCATTGCTCAGTTGCTGGTCAGGCTGACTCTAAAACAAAGCAAATCTAAGGGAGCTTACTGATGTGTGTCAACTGAAAACACGGTTGGCATCCAAATGACCCCAACTGTCAGGGCTTTAGAATCTTAACTCTGCGTCATAGGCACCGTGCTCTCTCCTCAAAGGAATCCAGTCCGGGGATGGCAAGATGGCTTCTTGCTAAAGGGGCTTGCTGACAAGCCTGATGACTTGAGTCCAAGTTTTGTTTTTCCTCTATACACACACACACACATGCACACACACACACACACACTGAATAAATGTAAAAAGAGAATTGAAAAAAGCAAGTTTCTGAGGGCACTACACGGTAGAACATAAATATTGTGCTCATTTTAAAGATGAAATTGCACAAACTGGTTTCCTTTTTGTTGTTTTTTTGTTTGTTTGTTTTTGTTGTTGTTGTTGGTTTTTTTTAATGTGTGCTGGTTTCTAGAAATTAAGTTTCCAACAGGTCAGTCAGTTTTTGACATTTCCTCGTTCCTCATGGTGGCCTCTAGTCAGTGTCCACTAGAGAAATTTATGTGACGAACTAGCAGAGTCTCGATTAAAGTAACTGCACGCCAATGGAGGAAGATCATTGGTGCTGCTCAAACAAGGTTTCTGAAGAAGTCCTGCACCTACACGTGCCAGATGCCCTGGCTAACTCCCCGGAATGGCCATGTGGAGTTCACTAGTGCCATTATTTTTATGATTTACGGGTGTGTGTGTGTGTGTGTGTGTGTGTGTGTGTGTGTAAATGGACATAAAAGTTGAGAGACTTACCGCCCTGTCCATAGTAAAAGGTAGTTACAGTCCAAACCCTTGTCTGTTCAGCCGCTGAACCTATGGATCTCACACGCAGGATTTAAATCCCCAACCTCATTTTGGCAGAGGGAGTGAGTCATCCCAGGGAGTAGTGTGACCTGGTGGTCGGTCCTCTTAGCACCACAGCTGAATGGAAGTGACTCTAGGGGGCAGCAGATGGTTGTGAGCCACCGAGTCACCACTGGGAATTGAACTCAGGACCTCTGGACACACAAGCCAGTGCTCTTAACCACCGAGCCATCTCTCCAGCCCTGAGCTTGTTCTTTCTTTAGTTTTTCTTCCTTTGAGGAAAAGAAGAGGGGAAAGACAGTTCTTTACTTTGAGAACACATTTGTTCCAGACTAGATTCTCAAGCTCAGAGCAAATGGATGAAATTTGTTTTTTTTCCCAACATAAGTAAACGGGCACGGGGGGTGGGGGGGTGAGGCCGGGGGTGGGGAGCGGGGGAGGTACTCTTTCTCTCCTGTACCTCTAATCTCAGAGATGATCCGATTTAGGCTCAGCCGCTGTACAATATGACTCTGACTGTCGGACAACAGCTCGTTAGAGATGGCTCCCACTCCCGACCTCTTTATTACTCCTCGTTTGTCTTTTTGACAAAATGGGGCAAAGAGATTCCTTTGGGGCAAGGCCCAGGTTGCTCATGACAGAGTTAAGCTAAGCACATCTAAGGAACCGCCACAGAAGCTTAGGTTACAGAACTGTAGGCTGAACATGCCCAAAACAAAAAAAGAAAAAAAAAATCCAAAATCAGAAATGCTCTAAAATCTGAAACTCTGGGGACAGGAAGGCTTTGGTACATCTGACCTCATATAACATATTACTGCCAAAATGCAGGCGAATGTCAAAATATTGCCACATGCTGTCAAAATACAGGAGATGTATACAGTCACAGACTGTGTGTATTGGGTATATGTGACACATACATGAATTTCACATTGACTTGTATTCTGTCTCTAAGATATCTCACTGAGTGCAGAGAGACAAACTTTCCCAACCCCTGTGAAGTCTGACATCTCAATATCTGGCCCCAAGGATTTCAGACAAGAAACCCTTGGTGCTAAAACAATAAAGCACTAAAACCATGACTAAGAGAATGTCACTGACCCCCAAGTTCCATTATGGATAAGGCTAAATATTTGTAGAATCATAAATTATCGAGAAGGGCCTCATCAAATCTACCATGTGTTCAGAAAATTGGGGGGTCTCTCTTTGTTTTATTCCCCTCAGGTCTTTTGTTCTTGTTTTTGTCATGTAGCCTCACATTATGGGATGCTCCTGGTTCAGCAACTTACTGATAGGATTTCTGGTGTTTGCCACCATACCCCTTGACGGACTATTGTTGTAGTTGCTGCTTACCATGTCAAAATACTACAAAGAACTGCTTTCGTTCATTCAAGTAGTATGTCCCTGGAATATTTTTTATGTTTTGTTGTGTTTGTTTTATTTTGGTTTGACTAGGCGCTAAAGGCTGAACTTGAGGCTTGAGCGCATGAGCGCGCGCCACAAAGCCACACCCATTCCCGTCCCTAGAACAGATTTCAGTATTGAACCGAGCACTTAGAAATTCTAAAAGGAATCTACTCCCAAGAATCTCATGAGAACCTAATGCCAAGATCCCAAGAATCTCTATCTAATGCCAAGAAACTATAGGTAGTCTCGGAACGCAACACGCAGCGTCTTTCTTTGCATTTATTTTAGACGAGGCCAGGCATCCTAGCTCATCCCCGGGTGTAAATGTCATTTCCAACCTTTAAACAATCAGATGGCCATCAATCTTTACTCTCTGAAAAGCTGATTCTGTACAAGCCGGCCCCCAGTTACCATAGGACATAAGGATTCATTCAGTTATTTAATACTAACCACAAATGGCACTAGGAGCTCCCGACACGGGGAAGGGAGGACGACTCTTACTCTCTGCCGATGATACCTTCAGCTGCTTTGGCAGAGGGTGTTGGTGACGATGACAGTGATGCCCGACTACAGAGTCAAAGAAAGTCACCCTGAGCCAGATGTGATAGTGTGCACTTGCAGTCTTAGTGCTCAGAAGGCCGAGGCCGGAGGTTAGAGATTTCTGGGCCAGCATAAATCACACAGCCGGCTCCCAAGCAAACGAACTAAGAAAAGTCAGCTCTTGGGTTGGTCATCTGGCTTTGATGGGTAAAGGTACTTTGCTGATGACATGAGTTAAATCCCTGAAACCCTCACGGAGGTGGTAGGAAAGAATCAACTTTATAAAGTTGTCCTCTGACCACCACATGCGTGTTATGATATGGACATACACATAAACACAAGATAATAATAATAATAATAATAATAATAATAATAATAATAATAAATTTTTGTTTGTTTGGAGTTTTTCTTCTAGACAGGGTCTCACTGTGTAACTCTGGCTCTCCTCACTGTGTAGACCAGGTTGATCTGGAATTTATAGAGATCCGCCTGCCTCTGCCTCCTGAGAGCTGGCATTAAAAGCATGCACAACTATGCCCAGTTGATAATAATAACAACATGTTTGAGTAATTCTTTTAAAAGTTTGTTCTTGGACTGGAGAGATGGCTCAGAGGTTAAGAGCACTGACTGCTCTTCCAGAGGTCCTGAGTTCCTAGCAACCTCATAGTGGCTCACAACCATCTGTAATGAGATCTAGTGCCCTCTTCTGACCCGCAGGGATACATGCAGGCAGAATTCTGTATACATAATAAATAAATAAATCTTAAAAAGGAAAAAAAAAAAGGCTAGTTTGTTTTAAAAAGTCAGTTAAACACTGAAAGATATTTATTATTCTAAAAGGAAATTATTACCAACATATATGTTTGTATAAATGTTTTCTAACTTTTGCTATATTTAAAACCAGCTAATTCTAACGTGTCATAGGATTAAATTATTCTATATCATATTTAGTAACAATATCTTAATTATTAAACATGCAATAGTTTCAGACTAGGTATATGTCTCCACGGTTGATCACTTCGACTATGTAAACCCTGGCTCAGTCTCTAGCATCAAAAAAGCCTTTCCACCACAAAGTATTTTGAAAATACCTTATGCTTAGCGATTCTGTACCCTACTACTTCACTCAACATGAGTCTTAAAACTAAACTTATCCTAGAACTCTCCTCTGTTCTCTGACTAAACCGTGTGGCATGAAGTTGTAAATGAAATACAGTGTTTTTAAGTACATCCAGGAGAGAGAGATAACACATTCAGGGACTTTTCAGATGTTTAGACTCTCCTCAGTTATCGGACTGAAACAACCACCCCGCTGTAAGGACAGAGGGACTTAATAACCTTGGCATTTGAAGATCACGGAATGCAATGCGGGCACGTAGAAAATTACCATTAGCAGCCTCACTTTTATCTCATGTCAAAAGAGCCAAAAGGAACCCAGCCTCCTGAGGTTCTTCGAAATGTTTGAAAATGCCTTTCTGATCCTACCGCCTCTAAAAGCATCCATGTTTTTCTCTCTTTTGCACAGAATCCCAATGCTCACCCGAGACCCACTTCCCAGGATTTGGCGGGGTTTTGGGACATGCTGCAGTTGTCCATAGAAAACATTAGTATGAAATTTGATGAACTTCATCAGTTAAAGGCCAATAATTGGAAACAGATGGATCCTCTTGACAAGAAGGTAGAACAATGTAGATTTTGTATGGTTCATTTAAAAACCTGCACAAACACTGGACAGTCTAAATAGGCTGCTACACTCTGTCCTGCTGTTTACAATGTGAAATGGAGCTGGTACCCTGTGTCATTTCATTGTGATGACAGTGTTTACATGCTAATCACTCGGGACAGTATCTGTAATGTGTCTCAGGCATTTTTTTTTTTTTTTTTTAAGAAAAACCTGTCTTTGTGAATTGGGAAGTGGGAATGTGGCTTTTCTTTACCTTTTATTCCTTTTTCTTTCTTCCTCTGCTTTTCTCTCTCTCTCTCTCTCTCTCTCCCCTTTTTTCTTTTCGGGTTAATTAAACTCTAAGTTAAACCAGGTTAGACACTGGGAGGGACTGCCTCCAGTTATGCTTTCTAAACTAAAATAAATGATTGCTTCAGTGCATGGCTCCGAAGAACAAGAGTTGCACTTCCTTACACCTTCAGGATGTGTTTCTAAGAAACAGTAGGAAACCCTGAGTGACAGACTGACAGTCGCCCCACTGATGTCCGAGTCTCAAATGCTCTCATTATGAGGCTTACGGTCATTAGAAGTGTTGGGATTTTTTTTCTTTTTTAACTTAATACTTCTAATTGAATGCCTGGGGGTTGTGGGGAGGAGGGGACACTGTTCCCTGGGATCCTCATGCAACAGCTTAGAAATAAAGACTTAAATTCTCTTAATTGATCAACAATTGATATTTGATTGCTGTAGTCCCACCACATTTTACAAATCTCTAATGTCCACCTACCCAGGCTGATCTGTCCTGGATGACTTTTTAAGTAAGTTTTGTTCTCCTGTGACCTGGGGTCAAATGGTTACAAGAGGTAACCTCTGAACTCGGGGACAGCCATTCCCTCGGAGCCATGAGAGCTCTGCCCCTAAAGAACTTAGCAGCAATCCACTGCTGCCCATCATTTCCAAGTGTGCGGGGTCAGTGGGCACCCCGGACAAACCCAGTCCCAAGGGACCGTCTCTAAGGAGGGCAAATGCTGTCACCACCACCTCCATCCCCAAGTCTACGACCATCCAATGGAGGGGTTTAGAACCGGGCTTGGGGGTCTACTGATGTGTGTGTGGCCTCTTGTTTGGGAAGCCAAGCACTGTGCTTTATCTAGTTTCCTTTATGTGTGTAACCATCTGCTAGCCAGGCTTTTAAACCGGTCTTAAAGTATGCACAAGTGTACACACGCGGGAAGCTTAGTACCGCTCCATTTAATTTCTCTCCTACTGACTCTTTAACATTATTGTTAAAAAAAATAATAACAATAAAGTGTGCAAAGAAAGAAAAATTGACTAAAAAGTTTCCAATATTCATACTTTAAAAACTGTCCACCAGTTACCCCACAGCGAAGACATTAAAGTGATGCAAAGAAATCGTTACACGTGACTCACTCTGCTATGTGACCTAATAATAAATTATTTAGCTTAGTTTTTACGTTTTTTTTTTTAAATGCAGTTTACCTATGACCAGTCTTTCATCATCTCATGAACTTGACAGGAAATATATGTATATATATATGTATATATGTTGAAGAGACTAGGGTGGTGGGAGACTATTTGTACCTTTCTGTCCTTTCAGAAGCACAGACTCCATTTTAAACAACCATGGGCCGAGAGTCCTAGTGTAACCAATTCCTAACTTCGAACTTCTCCCTGGCAAGCAAGGAGGAGCTGCTGTACTGAGCATCAAGGTTAAGTTGGAGATTCAGTCCCTACATGATAAGCTTCACATTTGATTTCATAAGGATACAGGGTCTTCTTTTTAAAATGGACCTGTGTGGACCTTTTCACGGCCTGAAAGTTCAACGCCTACCTCCCAACGCCTACCTCCTTGTGCTTTCTTTCCACGATGTATAGTTACCATGCCTACCGGATGGGTGGCTATACTTTTTAGTAGAATAGAAAAGTTCTAAAAACTGTTTCAGGGATTGCTGATACGAGGGACGGCCTTTTCCAGTCCTGTGTTCAACTTCTGGGCCACCACAAGCAAGCTGAGACCCCCCTAGGGACTGAAGTTCTGGAAAGATCCTTCTGAGTAGGAACTACCAGAGTCTCCCTCCCCAGCGACCCTGTACAATCGACCCATGGCCATGTGTTCCTATGTGGTGTTCAAAAGGGGTGTAACTCCAGGTGGCACCATCGAAGCCGAGATTACAATCTTATAATCTCATCTGGCTGTTTAGGAATGGGTGGAAGGGGAGACTGAGTGGGCCCAGGGAGAGGGTGGACAGGGTTTTAGTCTTTACACCAAGCTCCTACCTGATGCAGAGTTCTAAATAATTCTGTAGCTGTTGAGCTCTTCTGGTCCATCCTTAGCGGCAGGAAGAGTCTGGAGTACACAGAGAGAACCACCTTCACTGTGAGGTTCAGGGATCCATTTGCAGGGGGTGCACTTTAAATGCCCACATCCTGCCGTGGAAAGACCTAGTTCTGCGATCCAGCGTTAACCTCGGCCTTAAGCATAAGAGATTATGTTTTCCCTGACTCTTGTTAATACCCAAACCAGAACAAAGAAGAGGAATCGTAAATACAGTGTGCAGATCAGAACTAACCTCCTTAGGTTTGCAAAAAGCAGCAGTGTGTGTGTGCGCGTGTGTGTTCAAACTACTGACCTATCCCAGTCTTTCCCAAGCTTGTCCTGAGAAGCTGTGTAATGTCCTGAACCTTCTGCTTTGATCAGGAGCGAAGGGCCCCTCCTCCAGTGCCAAAGAAGCCGGCGAAGGGCCCCGCGCCGCTGATCCGGGAGCGCTCGCTGGAGAGCTCGCAGCGCCAGGAGGCCCGCAAGCGCCTGATGGCCGCCAAGCGCGCAGCGTCAGTCCGCCAGAACTCGGCCACCGAGAGCGCCGAGAGCATCGAGATCTACATCCCCGAGGCGCAGACCCGGCTCTGAGCGCGGCCGACGAGGACCGTCCCGCATCCCTGCCCTCGGCCGTCTCCCCGCCCCCTCCGTCTCTGAGCTCAGTGACCGCCACCGTCGTGGCGTAGTTGTCCACCTCGCAGGAGCCGTCCCCAGGCCGCCCCGCTTCCTGGACCACTTTGCCCATCTTCTCCACCGAGCTTCGCTCCCCAGTCCTGAAGCCTCATGCAGACATCCAAACCCTTTATTTTCTGGGCCAAGCAAACCCACCTGTGTAGAAACGACACCTGTAGGTCACTCACCCTCCTCAGTTCTCTCAAGCTAGTGTGCCCCTAGAACTCAGCAATATAAAACCATAGGGTATTTCAGAAACCCAGTATTACATAGGGTGATCCTTTGGGACTTACTGTCTTCCACGCGAAAGAAACGAGGGCTCCGACTCCCTTTATTTGCCCCCAAACGGTTATTTTTTACAAGCAAAGAGCGCTTTATTTCTAATCTCAGAAATCCTACCATCTCATTGGAATCAAAGTGACAGAGGGGACCAAGCTGGCCTAGGGTTGGGGGCCTGGGTATGTAGGAGAGAAGGGCAGAGCGCGCAGGTGCCCTGCATCTGTGCCCTCGCAGCTGTACAAACTGCCTCACTGGTACTTCATCAACCGCAGCTTCAAATGTTTCAATCAGCAGAAGATTGTAAATTCGATCTTTCAGGGAAATTAATCTATTCTGAAAGGCAATAAAACGAAGAAAGTTAAGGCAAAAGGAAACACCGGTGGTTTAAGATCCTCTATAAGGAATCCATTTATTTATCTTAAAAAAATTTAGACCTGAATTTTTTTTTTAATCAACTTTTCTTGTACTCTGTGTATTATAATGGCATGGCAATGATTTTTAAATGGGAGGGTGGGAAGGAATTAGTTCTGTTGGTTTCGTGTTCATCCTGGTGGGGCCACTTAAGATTTCACACACGGAAGAAAGCTTCTGCTTCCGAGGGGCGGCAAGGCCATTTCCAGAGGAGAGTTCCGGTTCTCCCGCCACCCTTTGAATGCTACACATCCGTCTAGTTCAGCCCAGCCCTTCACATTTCAGGGGCATTTTCTCCTTCGGTCTCCTCTCACTCCAATACAGAGTTCACCTGTTCCCCAGCACAGGATTTTTGTTCTATGTCAAATGAATAAAATAAAAGGTTTTCTACCCCAATTGACATGCTGCCTCATTCCAAAGAGCTGTCGTTATGATTCTGAAGTTCCAGTTAGAGAGAAGTCATTTGATATGCAAGGGGTCAAGAACTAGGAGACAGGGCAGTAGGGCATTCATAAACGCTGATAGAAATCCAAACGTTTGGGTGGGTTCCAGGCTCGCTGTTGGCTTGCAGTTTTGTCATGGCCATGTGCACTAGCTTCCAGACGAAGTCTTCAAATGCCCTTTCCTTGTAGCAGTTTAAGCATTCAGAATGTGGCATTCTGAAAGGATCAGCTGCATAATTTCAAGCTGGCAACCTAAACAACTAGAAACTTGCCATAGAAAAACAAAAGACTTAAAAGAAAAAAAAATGCTTGCATCAGAGATGCTTAAAAAAAAAGAAGAAGAAAGAAAAGAAACAAACAAAAAACCACTGTCATAGCCAGGTGCTAATTTAATTTTCTTTACAAAATTAAGAGAAGCGATGGGTTCTGGCAACCAGTATTTTCAGACATATTCTAAAACCACTAGAGAATTCGCTACCTCTCAGAGCCATCGAAGCTTTGAGGTACCTTTATCAACAGGGCACAAATGTTTACTGCTGCGGTTTACAAGAAAAGGGCTATAACTTATTTAAAAAAAAAAAAAAACACCAACAACTTTTAACTAGGGCAGACAAAGTCAGCGCTGTGTCCAACTGAAGCAGAGATTTTTGAGCTTCAAGTATTTGCTAGTTTCAAAACAAACAAACAAACAAAAAAGACTCTTGACAGTGGAGCAGCAATGTAAGATCAGAAGCATTCACGAGTAAGGCCAACTTCTACCTTGGTAGCCCATGGTCACACTTATCCAGGAAAGACGTGGAATTCACAGGAAGCAGCGTTCATTCTGGTCCATCCTAGTCCCACTTTGACCCCCTCGCTCACTACTGCAGCCCCTTGCCCTGAGGTAATGCTGAGATCAGTTTCTGATGGGATTCCAGATCCTCCGACAATGTTATCCTTGGGGACCGATTTAGCCCAGGCTATTTTAAAGAGAGACAAGAGAAGGCCTATTGATCTTGTCTAAGCGAACGGCATTTGTATATTCATAAGCTATTTTTGGTAAGAATTTTAAATCTCTTCACTGAACGCCTGCAGGGCATCAGAACCTTTGCCTTCCTGAGAAACACAGTTTAAACTGTACAAAACACTTTATAAGAAAAAAAAGCTAATTATTGTTGTTAGTACATGACCCCACACACACGATACAGCCTGTTACCCACTGGAACCCGGAAACTGACAGCGGGAACATAACCTTTATTGCGTTCTTCTTTTTGATGTAATTTGTAGAGATGTTTTTTAGTTCATAATGAACAATGTATGTACCCTGGAAAATTACTTATTTTGTTTAACTTTGGTATAAAGGTGTTGGGCATTTTCTTGGGGCGGGGGGGGGAATTACAAAAGAAGTTTGTCTCCCTCATCAAAAACAACAACAACAAAAATACATTCAAAGAAATTAAGTATTTATTATATTTTTTGCAGATGTTTCCATACAATTCACATAACCTTTTTGTAAAGAGAGATGAAGAAATGGATTAAAGATTTTTAATATTTGAAATGGTAAATAGAACTAATTTATTTGTAATATATTTCTGTTATTTATAGATGTTCCCTAAATGTTTTACTGTGAAGTACTGCTTTAATTTAAGCCCTATCCTTGTGAATTTACCATTTCTTTTTTAAGAACATGTCTAGATGCATATTTTAAATAACTGGAATGTAAATCATTAGCATATCTGAATTCCCTAATGTAATTTTTAAAAATTAATTTGGTTTGGGGAGAAAAGGTTTATTTGAAAGCCTTCAGATGGAGGGCTGGGGAAGATTTTTATGGCTTTCTGAATTGGAATTTCATAGGCTTATTTACCTAGACTGTGTGTGGACAAAAAAAAATAAATAAAAATAACAACCTGTAAATAGATGAACGTTTCCCATCATGTAAAAAGAAGAAATTAATAAAATAATCAATGCACTGCTTTCAGGCCCGTGTGTGTTTCCTGAAGCCCCAGTCTTCCAAAATCTAACTGGTTCTTTGGAAGTAGGCGACTCAGCAACTAAGTTACCTTCCTCACTTTCACTGTAGTGACCTACACACTATGACTCCTGCCCGGTGCCGAGCAGACTGTGGGAGACCCTGTCTAAAAGATTTCAGAATGGAAAAACTGAAGTCTTTCACACTGATAGTCACAGGAGCTTGGTGTTTTGATTCAGGGGTTACTATCTCTCCACTGTGCTAAGGGTTAGGTACGGATTGCTATAAGCCCCTCGCACATACATATTTTAACCACTTTCGTTTCTTCGCATACACACACCCCTTTGCGTTTCCCAAAGAGTCCTAAAGGTAAAACCAGATCTGTGCTTTGTGTTTCTAATTCCATTCCCACCGTGACAAAACAAAAAACAAAAAACAAAAAAACAAAAAAACAAAAAACTGTGTACTTGGGGATTCGGAGCCTTTGTCAGTGGCAGAAAGTGTGGTCAGTGTGTGTGTGTGTGTGTGTGTGTGTGTGTATCTAATACCCAGCACCACAAAATGGGGCAGGGGGAGGCAGGAGAAAAAAAAGAGAAAAGAAATTTTCCACCTCCGTTCAGTGACCTGCCACCGTGGCACTATTCCTAAGGGACAGGCATGAATCTAAACTGCAGGCCTGTGTCCTCACCTCCACAGTTCACGCTGGCAACTATTTGTCAGGTTCACTGTCCACTGGGTTCTGTGTTACAAAGAGGACTTGATGTCATCAATGTCAATCAATGTCAACCATGTTCATAGTGCCTCCTCTCCAGTCTCCTCTGACGTCTCGGTCAGATTTGCAAATGAGTATGCGGTAGGCATCGTTTCCGATGTGGGTGCATAAGTCACTCAATAACACAATAAAGTCTGCCTTTGAGACTGTTCCAGAAGCGACAGAATCTCCTGAGGGCACGGAGGTCTGACGGCTTGCTAACCTCGTCACAGGGCTTGCCTTTCACCAGTTTTATTTCACCCTGCTCTTTGAACATTTCAGCCAGTCCCCAAAATGACTTTGCTTTTGAATGTAGGAATCTAAAGTTGAAGAATTCCAGCCAAGGCTGAAGGATCAAGAATTCAATTCTGTCTGGAGGCAGAGGCAGGCAATCTGTGTGGGTTTGAGGCCAGCCTGGTCTACAGAGCGAGTTCCAGGACAGCCAGGGACACAGAGAAACCCTATCCCAAAGGTGGGGGAAAAAGAAAAAGAACTCAAGTCCGGCCTGGGCTACATTGAGTGACCCTACCTAGGAAAACAAAGGAAAAGGAGGAGGAGGAGGAGGAAGAGGAAGAGGGGGAGGAAGAGGAAGAGGAGGAGGAGGAAGAGGAGGAAGAAGAGGAAGAGGAGGAGGAAGAAGAAGAGGAAGAGGAGGATGAGGAAGAGGAGGAAGGAGGAGAAGAGGAGGAAGAGGGAGGAGGAGGAGGAGGAGGACATTATCTGAGAAAAGGATTTTCCCATGTTAGGGTCTGACCCCCTCCTCTACAGTGCAATCTAGTATTTTAGTAGAAACGGGGGTGGGGTGGGGTTGTTGTTGAGAACATGACTCTTTTCTTTCTCTTTCTTTCTTTCTTTCTTTCTTTCTTTCTTTCTTTCTTTCTTCCTTTCTTTCTTTTTTAATCTTTGAAATCCACTGCTTGAAACTATAAACTAGTTTTGGTTTAAATAAATGACATTATGAGTTAAAATCGGGCGTCTCGGTGTGCTCACTGCCGAATGCTGTTGGAAAGCAGAGGTGCTGAAGTTTGCCTTGTTTGTTCAATACGCTGTTTGACTTTCAGCTGTGAAACCAAGGCCCAATCAATTCCTTTTGCAAACAGAAACTAATGACCATGTCTGAAATCTCTCCCTTGATTCTAACTAATTTTTAAGTTCACAAAATAGGTCTTAAATTCCTCTTGAGGTCTCCCACGAAGTTCAAGGAGAACCAGGCTACTTGAGCTACCCATTCTTCCTACTCAGGTACCTGTGAAAATCCCACGAATGTGATGCCTGATGTCAGCCCGCGTCACGGTTTAGGAGGTCAAGGGATTATTTCCTTCTGTCTTCTAAACAGACGGGCACAAGCCTGAGCTTAGAATGAAAGTGGCAGGAAGCGTGAAACGTTCATAAATGGCAAAAACCAAGCTCCGTGCTGTCGCAGGCTCCGCCCACTGTCGGCCGCGCAGAAGGATCTCCACAGCACGGAGGAGGATTCTCATTTCTAGTCCTCTTTCTGGACAAGTAGATAGACAAGACCCGGAAACCCGATGGGTAAGCCAGCATCACCAGGCAGCTTCAGCTGAGCGACCCTCACCTTGGGAAAGGAAGCAGAAGAGTTGCGAGCCTCTGACACTCAGGAAATTCGTTCTTCCCAGTTCTCTTCAAGAAGGGTATAAATGACTATACCTGTTTTCTGTAGTCCCAAATCCTGACACCTTGAATGCTCTAAAAAAAAAAAAAAAAAAAAAAAAACAAACCCTGCATAGCCAGGTTTCTGTGATTTGCTCGAGGTCAGCCATTCTTACCCACTGGGTTCCAGATTTCCACAAACCTTGGCACCTGCAGGCATTAACAAATAAATGTAATAATAATTAAAAATACATATTTGGAAAAAGTATCTGTACCGAGCCTGTATAAATGTTTCTTTTCATTCTTGCTGAATCAATATACTACAGCTTCTCACATACTCATTATATCGTACTAAGAATCCAGAGACGAGATCACAACAGAATGTACACAGGTGATCCATGAATTTTACACGATTCTATATAAGACACTTATATGAGAACATCTCCTGATTTTGGTATCCTAGATTTTTTTGGTATCCTAGATTTATTTATTTCATGTATATGAGTACATGATTGCGATCTACCAGAAGAGGGCACCAGATCCCATTACAGATGGTTGTGAGCCACCATGTGGTCGCTGGGAATTGAACTCAGGACCTCTGGAAGAGCAGTCAGTGCTCTTAACCACTGAGCCATCTCTCCAGCCCATGAATGTATCTTTAAAAATGTATGTTCTACTAAATGAAGACTTGAGAGTCTACTTTACAGAGTGATACATACTTGTTGTCTTAGGGGTAAATGTCTTGCTGGACATTTACTGGAGAGATGGCTCAGTTAGGAGCACTAACTACTCCTCCTCCAGAGGTCCTGAGGACCATGTGAACAGAATTTATACAACTCTGCTAGTGTCCATCTCATGAATAGCACTTAATAAAAGTTCAGTATCCTTGTTAGTTGAAAAGTGGCTATTTCCTGGACAGATCACTCAGATCTAGCACCGTTCTTATGAGAGAGGTCCTTTATTGAAGGGGGAAAGAGGGGAGGAAGAGGAAAGAGAGAGAGATGGGTCAGGGGGTCTCTGTCTTTATCTGGGCTATGATGTAGGTAACCCAGGTGATGACTGCACTGGTGATGCGGGTGAGGCTTGTGCAGGGATTGTACAGCAGTTGCCATGGCATCCGACTACACGGGAGGGTCCTGGTTGCTTAGGGGTGACGTCATCGCTGGATTCAGAGGCTACCTGCAAACAGCTTCTGACGCTAACAATCCTCATCATGATAATTAAGCATTTTGCATTTCCTGAGGCAGTTCTTGCCTCGGCCTTGTTGGTTGTTTGTTTCATGTATTATGTGTTGCAGCTCTCATCAGAACTCTGTGGGGTGACTGGAAACGGCTGGAAAGTGGGCTGATCAATAGGTAAAAGCACGAAGAAGTGAGCTTGGATCCCCAGTACCTACATGAAAGTTAGACTCACAAATCTATAAAAATGGGGGTAGTGAGGGTCAGAGTAGAATACATGGATGTCTGAAGCTCACTAGTCCAGCATTGTAGCCAATCCATGAGCTTCAAGCGCAACTTGAGACCTTGTCTCCAAAAAAGAAAAAAAAAAGGGGTGGGGTGGGGGAGGTAGTGAAAGAGCGTACCCCAAAACGGGGAGCCGCATCTCTCGCTCCGATCGCGGGGTGGGGTGCCCCCAGGAATCACAAGTAGCCATTCTTGATGTAAAAGCACGAGGTAGCTTTATTAACGAGATCCTGGGTCTTAGCGGGATCCCGGGTTGACACGTATCTCACACAGGAGACAGAGGAATCGACCCCGAGCTTCCAAACTCGGGGGTTTATATAGGGGAGGTTAGGGGCATTCGCGCGGTTACACATGATTGGTCAATTCAAATGGTGCACAGTTACTTTTGGTGAAATTACATCAGCAAGGATGCGTGCTCTCTAGCAGCCTTCAGGCAGGTAAGGTGGCTCATTCTCACTCAGGGGGGTGAAGGAAGGGGAGGGGGTGGCTACAGATGGTCAATGTCCTTGGGGCTGATAGCTGGTTTGGCAAGTCCTATCTCTGGCTCTCCCTCAGGCACGTCCGGCCCTGCACATCCGGACTCTGACAATGAGCAACCTTTATGAAACTCTAGTTCTGCACATTCGGGCTCTGACAATGAGTAACCTTTATGAAACTCTAGTTCTACAGTAGAGAGAGATGGAAGGCTACAAGGCTACAATCCATGAGCTCCAGATGCAGTGCCAGAACCTGTCTCAAAAAACAACAACAACAACAACAACAACAAAAGTGATGAGATGGAAGGATAGCATGAGACAGCTCCACACTGGGCATGCACCCACCGGAGGCCCTGGGACTGATCCCCAACAGCCCCAAACCAAAGGACAACAAAATGGCTTATGGAAGACCAATTGCGTTAAATCCTGGGCAAGGCTTAAGAAGGAGGGCAAAGGCATCGGTGCTGTTGGTAGATTTTCATGCATCTCAGCTCTGAAATATCATTTTAGCATTGGAACCTAAAGGGGAAAGATGAAGCAGAGTGTGGCAGAGTGTGGCGTCTGATTGAGTCGCAGGCAAACAAATGTGACGTGAATGAGTACGTCGACGCAGTGTGAGGTGTCCGTGGAGGCTACACATCCGGTTCTTCGACGACATCCTGACATGCCAACACATAGAGAGCTCAGTTCAGCAAGCCGCGGTACGGTAGAAGACTTCCTATCTAGAAATGACTCCTCTAAATTCTAATTCTAAAGGTTTATGATGCTCTAAAGACAGTAGGGAGAGTGAAGCCGATAAATGAATCAGGCTAAGGTCTCATGCAATAGCCACCTTTACTCAGAGCATCAGACAGTTTATACTCTGAGGATGAAGAACAGTTAGTGAGTAAACTAGACCATGGCGAGGACACGCTATGGCGGCAAGGACAAGACGGATGGCGGCAAGGACAGGCTACAGCAGCAAGGATGGGCCACCGGGTTAAGAGTTTAGACTTCCACAAGGGAGGTCAGCCTCTTCCATGCGGGTCACACCCAGATACCCAATATTCATTACAAAGGAGGTTATCGAGGAAAGGGGAAGAGGGTTGGGGAGGGTTGAGGCAGCAACAGCAAACAGGGATTCTTTTTGCTGAGGTGGGGTTTTAAGGAGAAAAGGAAGAGCCTGTGTCAGGGTCGGACATTGGACAAATAATGAATTTGATTGTGGGACCTTGTGTTTGGTCTCAGGAATGAGTCAGGGGCCAAATAAGGGAAGAAGTCTTATTAGAGTCTGGCTTTAGGAATATCATCTAACAGTTTAGCAAGGAGAAAGGTGAAAAGCCAAATCTGTGGCTTCCATGTCTGCCGTGCCCCATCCTGTATTGTCAAGTTCAGTCCTGCTAGAGCCCTTCAGGAAGCCCTTGGCGGACGGACTGGGCGTGGCCGCCTGCAGCAAAACCACCCTTTTCCACGGAGGCATAACAATAGCCAATTGTAACGATCAATCTGAAGTAAATTTACTCCTATCAGCTATACCTGGGAGGGGCATAAAAACACATTCCAAGAACAGTTCCGTGTTCTGAAGAAGCTGAGGTCACAAGACCTTGTTTTTTGTTTTGTTTTGTTGTTGGCTGGTTGGTTTTTAAGACCCTTGTCTGTATAGCCCTGGTTGTTAGCCCTGGTTGTTAGCCCAGGTTGTTCTGAAGCACCCTTTGTAGGCCAGGCCGGTCTCCAACTCAGAGATTCACCTGCCTCTGTCACCTGAGTTCAGGGATTAAAGGCACAGGCCGCCCCTCCCAGCCTCTTGTCTTGTTGACTTGGCGGGCGCTGGAGCCTCAGCTGTGGCCAAGGCTCACCCAACTGTGTGCTCCAGTTTTGACCCCACTTTCCTCCCTATCTCACTCAGGAGCAACAACCCCAATCCCGTTCACACATGCGTGAGAGAGTAGCAGGCCTTGTACCGAGTGGCCGACGGATAGGCCTGTAATGTCTATACTTGAGTGACCAGAGCGAGCTTTCCATTCAAGCCAGAGAAAAAAGAAAGAGCTGATGATTTTCAAGAGATGTGAATGAGGAGGCGTCCACATTCTTCCCTGCTCCCTTGACTTTTGTGTTAGCCAATACTGAGCAAGAAGGCAGCTGAGGGCGTGAGCTAGAGAGATGGCTCAGTGGTTTAGAGCGCTGGCTGCTCTTCCAGAGGTCCTGAGTTCAATTCCCAGCAACCACATGGTGGCTCACAACCATCTGTAATGGGATCTGATGCCCTCTTCTGCTGTGTCTGAAGACAGCTACAGTGCCATTATATACATTACACATAATGTATACATATACGTTAAAAAGGAGGAGGAGAAGGAGGCAAGGGTAAGACAGGGTAACCATAGGGCCTCTGACTCTCAGTTCTTTCTGACTTGGAGTGTGTTGGTTGAGACCCAAAGAGGGAAAAACAACAGTTTTACAAGTTAGGAGCCACCCGTTGTAAGAACAGGATGTGACGCTCATACAAGCGGTGAAATTAAAGTCTGTAGTTCAAGAGAATGGGATGGAATGGCCTTTGTTTCTTTTTAAAGCTGGCAGTGTCAGAAATAAGTAATTCGTTTTTTGTTTTGTTTTGTTTTTTAAAAGATTTATTTATTTTTGAGTACACTGCAGCTGTCTTCAGACACACCAGAAGAGGGCATCAGATCTTATTACAGATGGTTGTGAGCCACCATGTGGGTGTTGGGAATTGAACTCAGGACCTCTGGAAGAGCAGTCAGTGCTCTTAACCGCTGAGCCATCTCTCCAGCCCGTAATTCGTTTTTTTCGTCAGTCTTCTCTACTGCAAATATTATAGGACAAGTTGAAGTCCGGATGCCTAGTTTTAAGGTTTTAGATACTTGTTTTGTGTTTTTGGGACAAGGTCAAATGTATTTCAGGCCGACCTCTCACCCCGGCATAGCGGAAGGTGACCTTGCATTCCTGATCCTGCAGCTTCCTTTTCTGCCACCGTTTGCATCTGGAGTGTTGTGTTTAGCTTCAGTTTTCTTTTTCCCCCTTTATCTCGAGGCAAGAATCTTGTTGTCCAGCTTGACTTTGAGAACCCAGGCTCAAGTGAGTCTGCAGCCTCAGCTCTCCCAAGTACCTGGGACTGCAGTTTTAAAGTATTGCACGCAGCACCTGAATTGCATTTTATTTATTTATGAGGGATGGGATGCGCTCACTAACACAGTGTACAAGTGGAGCTAAGAGGACAGCCTGAGGGAGTCAGACTGCTCCTCCTACCAGCTGGGTCCTAGGGAATCAAACTGAGGTTATCAGGCAATAAGCACCTTAACCTGCTGACCTACCTTGCCGGCCCTCATGGCCCTTTTGGAAGGAGCTCCAGACATATTTCGCACTGACACATACAGACTCCAGAGCTGGTTCTGGGGGCGCTGAGTATGCACAGACGTGAGTCCCAGAGAGTTCAACCAGGAAAGAATTCGGGAACATGCTCTGGGCCTTGGGCCTGTTTCAAGGCTTCTTAGAGTTTGATTGCTATCTGCCCCCTACGTGAATCCAGTCCCACCTGGGCTGTTCATGGGCTCTCACCAACCTTGCCTCTCTGCACTTCTCTTTTCAATAAGATACCCTTCTGTGGGTATATGCCATTGCCCAGTGCTCACCCTGACTTTGATGCTGTGTCTTTTCTTGTAGTCACGGCAGCCTCCAGCTCCTCCTCCAGCTTCTTGCAGAGTTTACATGGACACAATCAGGTCACTTCCCCAGTTGGCCTCCGGTTTCACTGGATCTCTGTTGGTCCTCAAAAAAATCAGCAGTGGGTGAGAATATAAGTCAGAGGCGGGGGTGTAAGTTTAGGATATAGAAGATCCTGGGTTTAATCCCTAAGCAGGGAGGAAGGAGGAGAGGAAAGGAAAAGAAGAAACATTGTAGTCTCTTACCATCTTTCCCTTCTACATCCAGAATCTTGCCTGGAATGGGTTGCCAGACCCAGTGGTCCGCCATCAGACCACAGCACACTCCCTTTCCTGTCCTTCCTCTGACCTCTCAGGCCTGGACTCTACAGTCTTTGCTACCGGCTATCTCAGGGCATTCCATTTCTGCACACCCATTACTCCCAATGAGACACAGAACTTGACTCTCAAATCTGATGTTTTAAAATAGATTCTTCTCCACCACACTCCCCCTCAACCCCCGAAATGTCCACCCTAAAGTTTGCATGGACCCTTTGGATGGATTTGTCCAAAAACGAACATTATTATTTCATCGTCTGGTCATACCAACCATGCTGGTCAGTTTTTGTCAACTCAACACAAATTAGTGGGAAGTGAGAACCTCTGCTGAGAAATCGCCTCCCTCAGATTGGCCTATGGTATGTCTGTGAGGCATTTTCTTGATTAATATTTGACTAGGGGCAGGCAGCCCACTCCTAGGAAGGTGGTCCTGGGTGGCATAAGAGAACAGGCTGAGCAAGCCATGGAGACCAAGCCAGTAAACAGTGTCCTCTATGACCTCTACACTAGTTCCTACCTCCAGTTCCCTGCCTCAAGATCCAACCCTGAGTTCCCTTAGTGATGAATTGTAATGAGGAAGTGTAAGCCAAATAAACGCTTTCCTCCCCAGTTGTTCTGGTCAATGTTTCATTAGAGCATTAGAAATGTGACTAAGAAAACATACACACACACACACACACACACACACACACACACACACACACTAACATGCACACACTCTCACACACTCACACACTAACATGCACACACACACAATAACATGCACTCGCACACACGCTCTTGCACACTAACATGCACACACTCACACTCAAACACTAACACGCACACACACACTAACATGCAAACACACACACACTACCATGCACGCGTGTACACTCATGCACACTAACATGCACACACTCACACACACTCACACTCAAACACTAACACGCACACACTCACACTAAATGCACACACTCACACACTAACATGCACACACTCACACACACTCACACTCAAACACTAACACACACACACTCACACTAAATGCACACACTCACACACTAACATGCACACACTCACACACACACTAACACACACTCACACGCTAACATGCACACACACACTCACACTCAAACACCAACACGCACACACTCACACTCAAACACTAACACGCACACACTCACACTAAATGTACACACTCACACACTAACATGCACACACTCACTCACACACACACTAACACACACTCACACACTAACAATGTTACAAAGAGCAAATTATTTTGTTGGTGGTGGTAGTTTGCAGGGTTTTTGCTTTTTTTGTTGGTTTTGATTTCTTCTTTTTTTAAGATTTATTTACTTTATTTATATGAGTGCACTGTCTCTGTCTTCAGACACCAGAAGAGGGCATCAGACCCCATTACAGATGGTTGTGAGCCTCCATGTGGTGGTTGGGAACGGACCTCAGGCTCTCTGGAGGAGCAGAATGCTCTTAAGTGCTGAGCCATCTTTCTAACCCGTTTTTGTTGTTGTTGTTGTTGTTTTGTTTTGTTTCTAAATAGGGTCTAACCATGCAGCTCCAGCCGTCCTGGAACTTATTGTGTAGACCAAGCTGGCCTCGATCTCACAGAGATCCTCTTGCCTCTGCCTCTCAAGAGCTGGGGTCTGGGCCCCGCAAGAGCAAGTTCTTTGAAGCAAAGCTGAGCTACCAACAAATGGACGTCGTTGTCAGATCTTGCAGTGACTCTCCCTGGGTGGGAGCCAAAGTCCTGCTTCCTCTTGCTTGTGGGCAAAACGTCCTGGCCTCACTTCTGCCTTCTGGCTCCAGTTTGGCCCTAACGGGCCCATTCCTCAGCCCACCCTTCTCCATCTTCTAATGACACAGCAGCAAATCTATCCCTACTTCCTCTCCTCAGGACCTCACAGGAGGAAGCAGTGTGAAGGCTTTAGAGATGGTCACAAGATCAAGAGAGCTATGACTACTTCGCTAAGCACGGGCTGACCATGGTCTCTCAGACTGAAGGTTTTGCTATTTTGTTTTGTTTTGTCCCTTTGGGTGCTGGAATTTACCATAAGGCCAGTGCTTTACCTTGGAATTTACCCCAAATCAACCTTCGTTCTTTTACTAACTTATTTTATGGGCAGCAGTGTTTTGTCTGCATGTGTATGCCCATGTTTTCCTGGGCCCTGCATGGGCCAGAAGACAGCGTTGAATCCTTAGGACCTGGAGTTACTGTTCATTGTAAGCTGCCTATGGGTTCTCTAATCAGGGTCCTCCGGAAGAGTAGCCAGGACTTTTAATCACCAAGTCCCTCCTCCAGACCCCAGTCCCAGTTCTTAATCGATCAGGGATGGGCCTCTCCTTGGCAGAGCCTCTAATCTGCTTGCACCTTCTCCCTTTGGCCAGTTTAGGTGGGATACTCAGGAGAGAACTCAGTTTACCTTCTGTGATTTTGCAACAACTATTAGGTTTTTGGGATTTGCGGGGACAGGGGTGGGGTGGGGCGGTAGGAATTGGTGGGGAGTTGTGTTGTTTTAAATGCCACATTGCAGATAGAGAAATCAAGCTTTTCAAAGATTCCGAATAATTTTCCTTGGAAGGCTCTACGTAGCTTCGCAGGAAAAGGTTTGCCTCATGCTGAAAAGGTCCTGAGTTCAAGCCCTGGTACTACAAAAAAAGGACAAAAAGCAGGGGTTGGAGAGGAGGCTCAGTGGTGAAGAACACTGACTGCTCTTCCAGAGGTTATGAGTTCAAATCCCAGAGACCACATGGTGGCTCACAACCATGCTCTCTTCTGGTGTGTCTGAGGATGGCTACAGTGTACTCATATACAATAAATCTTAAATAATAAAAAAAAGACAAAAGCTTGCTTAAGGCTATACAAGTAGTTCTCCCGCACCCCCCTGTGTCCCCTGTGCTATCACAATGTAAGCCATCAAGCAGGGCCAGGGAGATAGAAGGTATAAACACCTGTGCCAACCCAGAGGCCCTGAAGGAGGTGGAAGAAAGTGAGAACTGCACTTCCCAGTGTCTGACCTCCAGACACTTGCCAACGTGTGCGCCCTGAACACACAAAATAAAGTCAAGTTTTTAAAAATTAATTTTTTAATCCCAAATACGATTAAGTTCCCAGAACCCCAAACTATGTGGGCCTTTAAAGAGAAAGAAAGCCCAAGGCAAGTAGGAACTAAACTTTGAGAGTAGAAAGGATGCTGCCTGGGCTGGAGAGGTGGCTCAGCGGTTAAGAGCACTGACTGCTCTTCCAAAGGACCTAAGTTCAATTCCCAGCAACCACGTGGTGGCTCACAACCATCTGCAATGGGATCCGATGCCCTCTTCTGGTCTGTCCAAAGACAGTGACAGTGTACTCACATACGTGGAAAAAAAATAAATCTTAAAAAAAAAAAAAAAAAAAAAAAGGAGGAGGAAGGCAGGGGAAGATGTGGATCTGGAGGCCAGCTAGGTCTGTAAAGTGAAACTTTGTCTCAAAACACAGATAGATAGATTGATACATACATACATACATACATACATACATACATACATGCATCCATACATACATAGGTAGATACATACTTACAAACATACATACAAGTGAAACACAGGTCATAGATAGGTAGATACATACGTACATACATACAATACATGGAGTGAAATTAGTCTCTAAATACAGTTGGTAGGTAGGTAGACAGATAGACAGACGGATAGACAAATAGACTGGCCGACTCGGTTTTGTTGTAGTTTCTGTATCAACGTTTCAGCCCACTGCCAGTCTGTAGAAGTATACTGCACTTAAATAGGTGCCTTCCTGGTCCAGCGTTTGCCCCAAACTGACTGTGGCTTTTCACATCAGCTTCCGGCCAGCAAGCATTAAATGACGTGCCCATCTCCACTTCTCTGCAAAGGAACCCGAAGTGGGTCCTCCGCTGGGAGAAATCTGAGTCAGCAGGCGGTCCAGCCCTCTGCAAATGCACACAGGGTTTGCAGTGGCTGCACCTACCAGGACCTGAGGACACTGGTCCTGTGAGAAGCTTGGCGTTTGTGTGCAGACCCAGGGGAGGTGGGGTGGGAGGCGCAGAAACAGGAAGGCCGAGATTACAGTCGATTTTACAGCTCTTTTGAAGTCGCCGGAGCCAGCTCGGGAAGCCTGAAGGCTTGGAGCGCGCTGATCAAAGGTCCCTTTGCGGGCTCAAATTAACAAGGAGCTGGCGAGCCCGCGCAGCACCTGCCCGCGAAGAGCTGCGCGGCAGCAAACCGGCTCATCTTGCCGGGAGGTGAGCCACTCAGAAAGCTTGCCCAGGCAAAGTACTCCGGTTCTGTCTGGGTCGGAGGGGAAAGGCGTGGTCTGTTTTCTTTGCATAGAGATATTTATTTATTTTTAAATTAGGTCTTTAGGTCTTTACACCACTGGGAACACCCCCACAACCCCTGCTCTAATCAAAAATGGATGTGTGCGTTGAGATTGGGAGAGGGCTGAATGGCTTTATGATAAACTCGCGCCGCCCCTTAAACGCAGCGTTGTCCCTTTCATTTCAATTAAAAGCCGCAGTATTGACAGTTTTTTTTAAAAGTAGAATTAAGGGGTTGGGGATTTAGCTCAGTGGTAAAGCACTTGCCTAGCAAGCGCAAGGCTCTGGGTTCGGTCCCCAGCTCCGGAAAAAAGAAAAAAAGTAGAATTAAAAAGTCAAAATAAAAACAAACTCACCGAGCCCGTGGTCTCAGAGCTGACACCTAGAAAAGAAAATGAAAAGGTTTGTGCAGTTGGGTGAGCGTTAATACACCGAGAGGCTGCAGAGAGCACACAGGCGTTCATTGTGTCAGACTCTTGGTAGTTCATGAGACTTAGGGAACTTAGGATGCAGCACTGCATAAGAACTCTCCCTAAGGAGCAGATGTGGTCAAAAGGGAAATGGAGAAGGGGTAACTTGGTGGACAACAGAAGATGGGGGCATTTAGAAAGTAAAATTGTAAACAATCATTTCTCAAGGCAACTCCTAAATCTTTAGAGTGTAGGATGTTTTTGTTCATTTAGTTCTTGGGTTATCTCTTTGCAAGACGTTTGACTTCAAGCTCAGTGTACACACAGCGTGAATCTTTGGGGACTGGGGGCTGCATTACAGCCACAGTTGGTAGCCTCAGACAAGCAGAACAAGTCAGCCAGCTTCGCTCCCTTGGAGCAACTATAACAACACCTCTCACGAGGGTTGTTAAGTCTGAACGACTGTACGTAAGATGCTCAATAAAAAAGCAAAATAATGTAATGAACGGTAATACGAGGTGTGCAGTAAATATACTATTGCTTTTAAATTAATCTGCATTTGGAACTGAACCTTGAACTTTATAGCTCGGGCTCATTGAACCACACCCAACTCTTATTCTGGAATTTCATTGCTATCCAGGATTTACGGAAACTATTAGAAAAGCTCTACAGTAAAGTTATTTTGAAGTTTATAAAGTCTTTACAAAAAAACGTGAAGAAAATGTATATATTTTGGCGTCTTGATCTACAATATAAGTTATGAAATGATTGGATTGAGCTAATTAATGTGGCGAGACTTTTAATGAGAAAAATTTAAATAAACGATGTTCTAGATGTTCTGTGTGTAGATTTGCTGAGCACATAGCTTTGGGGATGAAATGTCGACTGTAATATTCCTTGACGTATTATTATACGTAGTATGGATTTAAATAAATTTAAGACACCTGTCTACATTAATCTGTCTTTTCTGCTCTTTGGTGGTGTTCCATTTTGTGTTTAGTGGGGATGGAAGGCCCAGACCTTGCCCTCCCAACTGAGCTGCATTCCCTGGGGACCTTGGTTTGGTTTTTTTTGAGACAAGGCCATAAACCTCTGCTATCATGTGGTGAATGTCTCACTTAAGGTATCCAAAACCATATGGACACTATACTGCAGCTCCATGGTACGTGTTGTTTACCCTCACGGTCTTATAGCTAAGTGAAAGCTGTGACTCACCGTGGCTGCTCAGCGTGAGTGTCGGCCACCACCCTGGGACAGCATAGGAATCAGAATGTGATGCTACAGAGTGTATGCTCTCAAGTCACAGGTAGTCAGCAACTGTAAATTAACCATCGGGAATCAGCAGCCTTCTTTAAAGTGGTCTCTCTTGAGGTGTGTCCACACCTGAGTGGACACCCGAGGTCACTGATAGGACTGACTCACCACATCTAACTGCTTTCTCCAAGTTATGTGCATACAAGTATCACCCTTTGTCTTAACCCCGTGCTTGAAGTTGAATGGCGAGAGATTGGCCCGGACTTCTGTTTCCTCCTCACAATCTCCTGGGTATATTTGATCTTCCCAACTGCAGGATGTGAATTTTTCTAACCTTGCTGAGAACTTTCACCCTTTCATTTACAGGAAGAGCTTTGTAACAACTCTCTGGCGTGCGCTAATTGCTATGGTGCCTCACTACACTTGCAGTAGGAACCCTAGCACTGGGGGCCATCAGCCCATTCAGGAATTACTACAGCTACCAAGTGACTGCCAAGGCAGGCAGGTGTCCCCTGTATAGAACAAAGGCGTGAGTCACAGGGTAAGGTTGCATGGCATGAGATTTCATCATGCTCGCTTCTCAGAACAGCACAGGATTGAAGACAGGGTTTATTTCTTTTTTTTTTTTTTTTTTTTTTTTTTTTTTTTTTTTTCTTTTTTTTTTTTTCTTTTTTTTTTCGGAGCTGGGGACCGAACCCAGGGCCTTGCGCTTGCTAGGCAAGCGCCCTACCCCTGAGCTAAATCCCCAACCCCGGTTTATTTCTCTTGTTTTCCATTTGATATTTTCAGTCCTTGTATGGCCAGGGGTAGCTGCAACCTTAAAAATGGTGGATAAAGGATAACTGTAGCTCACATCGGCTTCTCGCAGAATCATTCAAATAAATTTCAAACCAAAATTCGTTAGAAAGAACTGAGAACGATAAAATATTATTAGGCCAGGTGACAAGAGACAGACAGAACCAGGATGACAACTATCGTCGTTTAATTTCAACTTATAATTTCACATTAAAGTTTATAAGGAGAGAATTTATAGCTTTAGGATATATATGATATATATTCAAATCTATATATTAAAATCAAATGTTTTATATATGTATAAATACTTATATATGAAGCTATATATCATCCATATCACATGCATATATATGGAGAGATACAAATATAAATATATGTGTAATAATTACAGGTAATTGTCCCAATATAAATTTGAATAACCCTTTTGTTTTCTTTTTTAGATACAATTTGAATGATCTTATCAAAAATGACCGTATTCAAGCTTCACTAATTTTATCTTAAGGATAATATTGAGCTATCGGGATGCCTCAGTGAGTAAAGGCTTGCCCAGCAGTCTTAATGACCCAGGTCCCATTAGAGAGAGAGACCTGACTCCCCCAAGTTTGTCCTCTGATCTCCATGTACGTGGGGCAGCCCTCATAGGCACCCACACATCACATACACCATACACGTGTGCCCCACACATACATCACACACACACACACACAGATCACACACACACACACACACACACACACACACACACACACACACGCACGCACGCACACACACACACATACCATACATGGGGTATGGCTTACACAGGCAGGCAGGCATACACACACACACACACACACACACGCACACACAGATCACACACACGCACGCACGCACGCACCATACATCATACATGCAGGGCGGTCCTCACAGGCACACCCACACGCACCTCACACACGGAAGGGCAAGTAAGTGAAATGGAGCTCTAGTTTTCTTCTCTCAAGCAGAAAGGCAAGCCTGTCGTCTTCCCAGGGTCACAACTGTCTTCTGAAATCTCTGTGTGGCTCTGCTGTACTTGCCTGTCTGAATGTGTGTGCTGTCTGCTAAGTGTCTGCCTACGACGGTCTCCTAAAGCCGAGCAACTCTCCGTTGTGAGATCTGAGTCAAGTGAAGTCACCTTAAGCTATCCCCAGGGTGGCGCCGGCTGTTGGTGCCTGTAAAACCCTTCATTCAGAAATCCTATTTCCTTGACATTTGTCAAATCTCTGTAAAACTTGCTCTCCTTACTCAACAGTTTACCGTGCTTCCCTTGTTTGTCTGCTGTGCTACTGGGACGGACCATGGGCCCTGAGCTACCATTGCCTCTCCTTCGTCTGCAAAGCAGTTAGACATTTTCTCTTTTCAACCTCTGAATCATAAAACCCAGCCCACAGGGCAGTCTGTTTTTAATTACAGGTCATGATTTTGAGGTCAAGACTCGGCATATTCTCCTGTTAATGAGCTTAATAAGAGCTAAACCTCTGACCTTTACACACAATCTTCTGTTCTCTGGCCATGTTCCAGAGATACATATTAATTTGGGGGGAGATAAAAATGCTTACCTTCCTGTGGTATTTTCAGGGCTAAAAGGGGCTTGGCTTCTCATGTAGCAAGAATCATGTGAATTCTATGAGTCCAGTGTCAAGTATCAGATTTATAGCTAGTTGGGCACCGGTGGCACATGCCTTTAATCCTAGTACTCAGGAGGCAGACAGGTGGATCTCTGTGAGTTTGAGGCCAGCCTGGTCTACATACATAGTGAATTTTAAGATGGCTAGGGCTACACATAGAACCCTGTCCTAACACCAAACTCCCATACCCTGAAAAGAAAAAAGAAAAAAAGAAAAAGAAACAGAAAAAGTGATTTAAGGGAGCTAGACAGATGGCTTAGCAGTTAAGAGCACACTGCTCTTGCAGAGGACCTGGGTTCAGATCCCAGCACCCCCATGCTGTTTGTAAGTCTAGTTCCAGGGTGATCAGACACCTGATGTTCTGAAATCCTTGGACACCAAATGTGTAGACAAAATACTTGTAGGCATAAAACAAATCTTTAAAAATGAAAAAGTAATGAGTAGGTGTGGACAACAGGCAGTTTGTCTTAGCCAGTCTGGGGTATTCAGCCCGGCCCTGCCCCTTCCCCCCCGCCCCCGATTTTGAGAAACATTCTAATTTCCAGTAATGGTAGAATCTTTCCTAGACTAGTGGTGCTCACGGTTAACGACTATAAACTGGGAATGAAGTATTTAACAAATAAAGAGCTAATTTGAGTCAGATGTGGCAGCAGGATAGTGATTTTAAAGGTGGTGAGTTAGAGACCAGCTTGAACTACTTAAGACTTTCCTAATCTCCCTCCTCAAAATAATTGAGCAAAAGTGAGTAGAGGCTGTCCTCTCAAGAGGAGGTAATTTGAAGATGGACTCGCTTGTAATGTCCTCGTCACAGTCCTGATGGTTGAACCATAGCCTCCATGGCTTAAGATGTCATGGATTGAAGCTGGAGTTAGTTTTAGCTCTGGAGGACCATGGTTCAACGTCCAGAACGCATACGTGCAGGCCAAACGCTCTGACACATGAGCTAAGTAAGTTTAAACGTGTTGTTTTTGAGATGCCATGGAAAGACCTGTGGGTGGACAAAGTTGAAAGGTTATGAGGGTTTGGGGGAAAGGCTGTGGAAAGAAAGCTGTTGCAGGGACAGGTCTGAACCTGTGCAGGGGGGAGAGTACAGCTCTCAGGCCCGCTGCAGGATGGTGCAACAACAGGTTCAGGCGTCAGCTACAATCAGAGAAATGGCTCTTCAGAGGAAAGCTGTAGAACGGAGTTTTGAATCACAGCATACCCACAACGTCCAATGTGCAGTTAGAGGGAAAAACAAAATCACTGGCTCCCCAGGTCGACCTCCTACTGAAGTTAAGAGGCTGCCAACAGAAACTTCGTCTATTATGACACATTACCGTTACATTACAGACAAGTGCTGTAAGGCTGTTGAAGATAAATAGCGTATGAGGGGCTAGGGAGATGGCTCAGAGGGTAAAGCATCGTCATGCCAGTGGGAGAACTGAACTCTAGGACCCCAGCACCCACCATGAAAGCAGGTGGGTGTAACAGCCCACCTGTAATCAAGGACTCAGGAGGCAGAGATGCAGGTGACCTTCAGGGCAGGTATGGGTGAGCTGTAGACTCAAGAAGAGATCCTGCCTCAGTAAATAAAATGAATAGTGACTGTGGACACTTAAATCTCTGGCCTACACAGAAATAACAGATAGATTGATATAGATAGAGCCTATACGGAAATAACATATAATGAAACCAATTAGAGATTACGACAGACTATAAATAACTTTTCAAAACCAACAATAAAGCTAGGTGTGGTGGTACACTCCTTTAATACGAGCACTTGGGAAACCAAGGCAGGAGGATCAATCCCAGCCTGGTCTACGTGGTGAGACCCTGTCTTAAAGAATCAAATGGGAGGAGCTGGAGAGATGGCTCAGTGGTTGAGAGCACTGACTATTCTTTTTTTTTTTTTTTTTTTTTTTTTTGGTTCTTTTTTTTGAGCTGGGGACCCGAACCCAGGGCCTTGCGCTTCCTAGGCAAGCGCTCTACCACTGAGCTAAATCCCCAACCCCAGCACTGACTATTCTTCCAGAGGTCCTGAGTTCAAATCCCAGCAACCACATGGTGGCTCACAACCATCTGTAATGGGATCTGATGCCCTCTTCTTTCTGGTGTGTCTAATGATAGTGAGAGAGAGAGAGAGAGAGAGAGAGAGAGAGAGAGAGAGAGAGAGAGAGAGAGAGAATCAAGTGAGAGGCCGGGGTGTAGATCACTGGGGAAGTCCTTGTGGAGCATGGGTGAGATCCTGGGTTCTATTTCTGGTAAATGGGAATCTATACGTAAAAAATATAACTCAAAATGTCCCGGGATGGGCTCAACAGCAGTTTGGAGACAAAGCGTAAGCTGAAAGTCACACAGATGAATTACTGAATTTGAAGCACAGTGAATATTTAGGCCTTAAAAACGGAAGGCAATCCCAGGTGATCTACTCTACATGTTTATTGGTGTTTTTAGGAGAGAAAACAAATTTTATTTTACTTTAATTTTATTTAAAATTTTATTTTATTTTAAAACTTATAGCCAAAACTTCCCTGATTGTGCTTATTAAGACAAATAAAAGGGTAACAAAAGTACACGCCCAAGGCAGTCGGCAAACTCCAATTAGATGGAAAGCAAACACGAACAAAAGAAAACCCACCTAGCATGTTAAGGTCTGGCTGCTGAAATTCCAGTGTCTCCTCGGAAGAGCGGGGACGGAGGCTGTGTCTTAGGCACACCAGAGGAAAAGTGCCAACCTAAAATTCTCCATAAGCGAAGGCATCCTTCCAAGACAAAAGTAAAATGGATGTTCAGTAAGTATTCTCTCTGTAGGTGGGCCCTGAGAATTGAGCTTGAGTTAGTAAAGCTTGGTTTCCACTGAACCATTTCACACTATCCTTTGGGGGTGGGGGGTTCTTCAAGCTTACGAGGTATGGCACGAGGTATGGCACTAGATGTCACGAGTCTACAGCAAAGAATGGAAGGCATCAGAAATGCTAATCTTTCTCCTCTCCCCCTCTCCCTCCCCTCTTCCTCCCCCTCTCCCTCCCTCCCTCCCTCCCTCCCACAAAGCTCACATTTTGTCGTTCTGAGAGAGGGGTATCACTATGTAGCCCTGGCTGGCTTGAAGTCGCAATGATACATCCCCCTGCCTCTGGCTCTCTACTGCCGGATTAAAGGCAAGTTCTGCCAAGATGGACCGAGCTGAGGTTGTTGTTTTTAAGCAAACTTTTATCTGTGTCATTGAGCTTATCGTGTAGGGACAAGTTTACTTTAACGAACCCATGAAAGCAAAGGGGGACAGTAGGTGAAGAGACCTTCACTGGAGACTCGAGTCAACTAAAGATTCGTGTTCTAGTCCCTACAACCACTCAGAATTAACAGTACAGTTGGGTGGAGAGGAGAATGCCTTGGATTCCAGAGCCCGGGGGGATGAGGAAGGTGCATCTCTGTGAGTTCAAGGCCAGCATGGTCTATTTAGTGAGACCAAAACCACAACAATTAAACTAACAGTATATAGTTCATGACCGAAAATAAAAACTGAAGAAAAAAAAATACCAGAAAATACTAATTAGACTGAAATAAGACAAAAATGGAGGAATATAAAGTCAGGGAAGAACCATCCGTACACAGACTACAAGTACATCAAGAGATAGCTAGGCTTGGTGCTGGAAAGGTATGCGGTATAAAGTGACTAAATAAATTGACTTGCAGGCAAGACTAAATCAAAGACCCAGTTATATATGTCCAAAAAGATGGTTTTAAACCACAGGAAGTTTAAAAGTAAACAAACGTTTTTGAAAAGCTAAACCATGTAATCAGACGCAAAAGAATCATTTCCCTTCAGCTTTGACCTATGAATAGTTTGAGACAGTGTTCTAAGTAGCCCAGGCTAGCCGACCTCACATGTAACAGAGTATAACTTTGAATATGGGCTTGGGCTACAGGGGTGTGCCACTTTGCTCAGTCTATGTAGTGGGGGGACAGAACCCAGGGTCACCCACATACCAGGCAAGCACCCTGCCAACAGAATACTCCTCAGCCCCATGAATAATTTTGTTTTAAATAGGAATCTCTCAAAGAGTAGCAGGCGATGGTTTCAGTGGTCTGATTCTCCTGCCTGTTAAGTTCTGGGAGTGCAGGTGTGAACCCAGCTGATATGACAGCTTTTGAATTACATCTTTCACAACAATGGTTCCTATTTACCATCTATCAGCTACTGAGAACTAGAGTCTTTAAACTCAGAGGAGGAAAACTGTACAAAACAGGGGCTTTCAGCCTTGTTGGCCTTCAACCTTGAGTTTACCTGTTTGCTAGGGCCTTGTGCATTCCTCTAGGCTTGAGTCCACTCCTTCCCCAGCTCTTGTTTATTTTGGGATTCTTTTTCTTTTAATCTGAGCAAGAGCTTAACATGGGTAGGCCTCAGGATTTATAGCAGTGTTTGTGACCTTTGATCCAGCTTTGAAGTAAGCGTAATTCTTTACCCACCTTCATTTGTACTATGGTCAAGCCACCCTCTGACAGAACCCAGCTGGAACCTTTCCTTTGCTTCCTCACACTTCTGGGTTCTCCACTTTGGTTTTCCGTTTCACTTAGAAACTTTTCAGTGTTCTCTTTTTCTGTAGCAGCAACTTTCACATTTAGGCAGACTTCAGTGTGCAACTATTTCCTGCTCTCTAGAATCCAGAAGCTGTAGTGCACCCTTGGTTCACAGCTGTAGCAGGAATGCACAGGATGGACCTTTAACAACAAAGGAGCCTTACAGTAAGCATGACTTTGTAGGAATGGTTCTGTTGCATGTGACAAGCAAAAGGAACACAGATTCCCTTCTGGCCAGCCAGGCTTGGTAAGTAACTACCTATCCTAACAGACTCCAGTTGCACATGCTGCGATGGACAGTCAAACTTATGGCCTTGAGGAGTTTAATAAACTCAGAATCTGATCATGGACAGTGCCTTCCTGGTTCTGTCATAAGCTGGAAAAGGCTTTTAGAATGTTATCGTCTCTGCAGAGGACTGAGGGACTCCTAACTAACGCCAGAGTGAATGTTAGAAACACACGGGAAAACTGCTGGTGGTGTTTACTTGTCCGAGTGTGGCCAGTTGCCTGGAGTCTTCCATTGAACATGGGCCTGTCTAAATACGCAGCAGCTCACTGCCAATGACCTTACCACTCATGGAGTCCTGAACCCATGCTACATCTCAGTGCCATCTACCATTCATCGCTAAGCAAAGACTCAAGGGCAAGAGCCCCCTCCAGTAAAGAGTAAATATCACACATCCTGTTTATTCACCGTGGTTTGCTGTCCACAGCTCTTCAGAGCAGTGACACACACACACACACACACACCCCTAAGTCGCAGTCTGCCCTGCCCCTGTTTCCTGCTCACGGGCATGCTATATTCCTACTGTGTTCTGAGTGCTTCCTTCAAGAAAATGCTCTTCACTACAGTAACTTTTAAAGAAAATACTTTATTACATCATGAAAAAAGGTATCCAACAACTAGATTCATACTTGCTTGAATCTATAAAAAAAAACAAACAAACAAAAACTGAAAGTTTATTCATTAGACTGTATGTGGGGTCATGTTCCACGTGGGAATAGAGAGGCACAAGGGCTTCTAAGTATTGCACAGTCTTGAAAAAAAAAAAAAAAAAAAAAGGAGTCGGGAGGAGAAGATCACATGATACTGGGAACGTCTCACATTATGAGAAACTACCAAGAAACATTCGAAAAGAAAACCCTTTGTTTCTACAGTAGCTTTAGTCTGCAGTTCTTGGAATGACTATTCCATTGAAGACATCTTGGTAACAGGAAGCTTCGTTTGAGCAATCCCATGTGCAAATATTAGTAGGAAAATATATAAAATAATGCATCTCTTGCCATCACCCCCGGCAATTCAGGACCGTATTTTGGAGAACTGTTTTGTTTGATACTCGGTTAAGCTGTGAGTTTGGCCTGAAGCTCCATCTCTGCCGCCTGCTTGAGCGCAACGTCCACCAGGAGCTGAAATCCACTAAAATCCTGGTTGAGGTCTGGCGGAGTCGGGGGAGGAGTGTTGAAAAGACCACTCTGAGGGTTTGGACTGGGTCCAGATTTGCAAGTGTCCTCTGGGTACCTGAGAGAGGCGTCTGTAAAGTTGCTGGGTGCTATCTGCTGTACATCTGTACTATGTCCCACACCGACTGCCTGGCAGAGAGAGAAAGGCCCGTCCTTCAGTGCAGTCACAGTGGTATGGCAGATCACTGAGGGGCGAGCCAAGATGGATCCCGGGGAGGGAGGTTTGGGAGACACTGGTCTCCCCAGGGTTGGGTTGGGTCCAACTACGCAGGAATGAAACGGGCTCTCTTCTAGAGTTGGCATGAAGTTTTTGATACCCATTGCAGCTTCAATAGAGCTAGCTTCTGAGATCTTGGCCCCACGGCGGGAAATGGTGAACTGATTGGGGTCTTTGCCATCCTTTCTCAGCATGTCAGGGAGGAGCCTGCGACGGGCGTTGATGAACCAGTTACAGACCTGAAATCACACAGGGGCTGCTTCAATACTCTGAGTTCCCTTGACAAACAAGTTCTGAAAACATCCTAACTTGTTAGGGAGGTAATACATGGGCCTTACTAGGGAGGTAGCTCAATGCTGGCACAGCATGCCAGGGGCCCAGCAGCAATGATTTAAAAAATAACTAAAATAAAGCTTCTCTGGCCTTACGAGCAGTCAGAGGCATTTAAGCTGGGTCAGCCTGTCATAAGGACAAATTTACTTTGGATGCCATCATCCATAACCCTTTGAGAGGCAAAGAAAAGGTGCAAAACTTTAGAAACCTGAAAATAAATAACTTTAAGGAAAGTTCACCTTTAAGTCCATTTCAACCTACCACCTACTGCCCTAGCATTTAAGTTAATCAACTACAGGAAAACATTTCCTGTTTAAAAGAGGCCACACCTCCCAGTAACTGATTTCTCTCAGTTCAAATGACTGTGTCAACAGACACAACACAATTACCTCACCAAGGTCTGTCCTTGTTTAAATAGCAAACCAGTTTCCTGGGCAATAGAATAAGGTTTAACCTCCTCTTTCAGGTCCTGAAGGAAATGCTTCCTAACAGATGAGTGTCAAGTGTTTCTGTGCTCTATAATAGCCAATTATTAGCTTTTCACACTATAAAGTTTACAATGAAAAGATCCTGTTTCTCTCTCTCTCCTCCCCCCTCCTAGTAGAGCTAGGCACCAGAGAAGAGCTTATAACATGTCTATTGATAAAGAAGAAAGTGTGTATGCGTAGGTTAGGGACAGAGCTCAGACCTGGGCTGGAGCCCCAGCACCCACAGGGCAAACTCCGGCACCAGCTTTTACCTTTCTCCTTACCTGTAGTGTGGACAGGTGTGTCTGCTGCGACAGCAGGGCCTTCTCTTGCTCTGAGGGGTAGGCGTTGTATCTGTGCTCATACAGCCAGTCTCGGAGAATCTGGACGGACTCTTTGGGCAGGTTCCCTCTCCTCCTTCTCTTGCCAGAGGCCGCTGACGATGAAAGGTCCAAGGGACTGTCCATGCTGTCTTCATCCTCAGAGTCACTGCCGGATGCTGCTGCAACAACACCTGAGAAAGGACAAGGCCACTGTCACTTGCTCTCATCATCAGGGTAACCACTGTAAGTCAGTCATTTACTTAGATAGTTCCACGTCCAAATACTGAAGGTGACGTTTGCAGTCAGGGCCAAGGTCTCCCCAGAAAGACCTGGAGTAGTCAAACTACCACTGCCCATGGTACATACAGTACAGTCTTTCTTGCTGCTGCCAATTGGAATATAATGAACCTCTCAGAGTCTCTCTCTCTCTCTCTCTCTCTCTCTCTCTCTCTCTCTCTCTCCCCCCTCTCCCTCCCTCCCTCCCTGGGAAAGACAAACTGCACTTACAGGGAGTAGATCAGCACACCTGAAACAGGGGATGGCCCTCACAACTTTGTCTTTAAGGTCATCACTCACTAGAGATGACAACCAGTGAATAAGTACATTTTAAATGCTATTTTCTCTCTTTTCATGAAAGGCTTGCTGTAAAAGCAAACACAGTACATTTTTATATACGTGAAGGTTTTTTTAGACTGTCAATTAAATATGAACCTAAATGCTCCACATCAGTCTTTAATTCTTACGTGACAAAGAAAATTGAATATGCAACCCACAAAGAAAGCTATTTTTGTTGTAAATACTTTAATCCTAGTGGAAATGTTAAGAATTCAAACCCTACAGAGTATTTAAATCAGAGTTCAGTGAAGATTCAAGCCAGCTGGACTTTAACAGACATTATTTTGAACTTTAGAACACTTTTAACAAATGCTATTAACTCCTTTCAAATCTAAAAGTCAGGCAACATGAGACTGTTGCTGTTCATCTCAAAGGTCTTTTCTGTAGCTTTGTATAGCTTTTCATTCAATCCTAATTAAGTTCCTTTACTGATCTAGAAAATATAACCAGAATTTTCTTCTCATTAGTACATCAACGTTAAAGGAATTTATTTTACAACCAGGAGCAGACTGACTTTGTTGACACGTTTTTAGCTTTGGACTGCAGGGGGCAGAAGGTGCTAGAAGGAGTTCCTACAGGAAAAGCTGCAAGCCAGCAAAGACAAAGTAGAAGCAGGTTCTAACAAAAGAGGCAGATGATTTTGCAAATTCACTGTAGTTTAAGGCTTAACAAACTGCCATAAATAGACCACAAACACCCTCCATTTTTAACTGCTGTGCAATTGAAGAATCCCTTTCTGAAGAAATTAATCTGTTTCATGAAAAAAAGTTTAAAGAAAGGGCAATTTTAAAACCGAAAGTGCTTTCATTGTTCAGAATCTGAGAAACTTAGAAGAAAAAAAACCCACATTGAAATCTGGGTGAAAAACTATTAATTACAAAAAACAAAACAAACAAACAAAAAAAACCTTTCAACTACAAATGAGTTCCCGTTTCACATTTGCTTTGGTAACCAAGGAAACCTAACTTTTAAACCTGACAGGTTAATTGGGTAACTAAGCACATTGGAACACAGCAATTTGCTCCAACTCTCCCACCTTCAGAAAAGTCAGACATTCTTCAACACAACTTATTCCCTTCCCCCTCTTCTTAAATCTAGGAGGGAAAACGTGTGAAGATTTGCTCATTGAACAGTTAATTCCCAACTGTAAATTGGTAATAACAAAGTGTTTGAAACAAAAACCCCCTAAAGCCTGCCCTTTGATCTGCTCACTCAGAGTTTGACAAGAAGCATGATCTTTCAGAATAGGTTAGGGACACAAAGCAGGCTTCTGTTAAGCAACACCAAACTGCCGACTCTGTTCATTTGAGGAAGAAAAAGAAAGAAAGCCAGGCCCCTGGACCTCTTTACAAGTATTTCCAAAGCATGCACAAAGGATGAAGGAACAGGAAGTAAGACTTGATGCCTTGGGCTTGCCAGCTGATATGCTTAGTTCGGTGAGACCACGTTTGCTACTGTCAAGGCTATTTTCATTAAAACTCCCTCCTGATTATGGCTCGACTTGGAAAAACAAAGACTTTTTCCCTCATTACTCATTTCCTACTGTAACACTGTAGCGGAGCTTTTGAAAAGTTTCCCAGTTAGGACTTGTTTCCAATCGTCTTGCTTTGCTTACACTTTGAAAAAAAAAAAAAAATGCGGTTGGGGAGGGAGAGAGGTGGGTGTGGGACAGATTCCGAATCCTCTTACTCTATCCACATACAAGGAAATGTTCAGAAAGCCACAAGATGGCCCGTGGAGCCCACGGCTCTATGAAGCAAATCTTGCTTCTTCACTTTTTTTTCTTCTGGAGCTATGAAACATCCAAGTTTGGGGGTGGGGAGTGCTTGGACTTTAAAGATATATTGGAGACTAGAAAAAGAATGTGAGAAAAAGAAGGGAAAACTTCCCTATGGACAAGTAACTGGGATGGAACTTCACAACCAAGGCACTAAATTCACAGCCGGCTAGAAGGGACCCAGCCACTTCAGCCCTAAACAGACTCAACAGGCTTGGCGATCCCGCGAGGACACTTGGGATTTTCCTTGTTGAGCCCTCTTCCAGCCTGCTCTGAAGCCATCTTTGGAGCGCTTTCCAGCGGTCTCCGCTTTCTAGTGAGGGCACTTTAGTATCTTATACCAGTCTCTGTCTTTAGAAAAGTTGAAAGAAGTTCACTTTCCTAAAACAGACAATAGATGGGACTGGTTTAAGCAGTCCTGGCCCAAGGACAGGGAAGCTCACCCTCCTCTCCCAGGTAATTTCAGACAGGAGGAGGCAGGGCTGTGTAAGCTCGCAGGAGAGGGAGGGGCCGAGGAGAGCAAGCAGCTTTTGTTCTTCAGCCCCAACTGAAGCCCGCCTGCTAACTGTACAAGTTAGCAACGGAGCTAGCCCCTGGTCCCTAAGGAACTAAGGAACTAAGGAAATGGGGCGGTGCGGCTCACATCCTCAAGGGTCTGCCCCCTTCCCAGACCATGTGCTGGGGAAGCCTAAAAAGGGAAAGGAGTCAGGAGAACCTTAGCAGTCTCAGCTTTCCCCACAAGAAACCCCGAATCAGTCGCAGCTAAGTTTCCTCTCAACACGTCACTGTTCGTTTCCATGAGTCAGGGTTCACTTGGGGAACCCACGCATTTTGGGCTGGGGACCACTGATGTTTGCCCCACACCTCGCATCTGGGCAAGGGGATACCCATGAGGGTGGAACCTGAATGGGACGCTAGTCTTCAGCCTTCCTCCCCACCCACGGAAACCCAGTTTTGCATTCCGGCACCCTGGAGCCACACAAAACCAAACTACCCTCATTTAGGCGCTATTGGGTCTAGATCTGTCAGTCTCGTCAAGGGGTGACACAGCTCTACAGAGGATCCCTAAGTTTTCCCCAGAACCTAAACTGTCCCCCAACTCAGAGCGTCCACATTCTCACTGTCCCAGGATGGAAATGTGCAAGGAGGCCTACTTAACCAAGTACCCAGGGTCTTCATGAGTTCCGTATGTTTCAGGGTCTCTCACAGAATAACATCCACACAACACTATAAGGTAGAAAGCGGGGAGAAATCCCGTGGGGAAGCGTGTTCAGCGGCAGCTGCCGTAACCGTGTTCCGTTGGAACTGCAGTCGCGGTCTAGGTCTGAAAGAATGTGGAGTAACAAACTCGAGGAAGCTCCTGGGCATGCGCAGCAGCGCCCCCCCCCCCAGCTTCCCCAAGCGATTAACTTCTGTTTTGAACCACTCCACATAAATCACAACAGAAAAGCCAACTCCAGTCCACGACTGGAAAACTCAAGGGACCTCCCAGTCAGGGACTCCAAAGTTAGCTTCAAAAGGGACTTCACAGTCTTTGACCTTTTGGGTTTTTTTTCCCCCTTCCTCCCCTGTGTGTTTTGTTTTTAAACCAGACTGACGGCAAGTTTTAGTTGTAAAGCTTGGTGGAAACAATGACAGCCTCGCCTTTTGCACTTACAACCAAGCCTGCTTGTCACACTTGGACACTTTTTGACTGCATGGTACTTGTGTTCTAACAGCTCACACGCTGTCCTAAATTCATCGTGGAAAAACTTTCAGAAGCTAGTAAAATTTTAAAGTCCATCTTTCCAAAGCTATGCTCACCCTAGGGCGATATATAATGGGGTCCGGGATCACATTCCTTTGATAGTGAAAAACACCACATCCCTCAAAAAAGTGCCAGGATCCGGTGAGGAGTAAGAATACCCGGAACCACAAACTTTTAGACAAAAGGTAAGGCGACTGGAATGCTCCAAGGACCCCCCACAGGGAAAAGCGAGGTGCCAGGGTCCCCTGGAACATCGGCCGCAAAGCTCTGCCCCAGAAACAGCACTAGAAACCACGCGGTGGCTCGGCTGAGCATGGGGTGTCAGGGAAGACAATGAAACTTGGAGGCGCACAAACAAGGCGCTGAGCGTGTTTCTTGACAACGTGCCAGCAGCGTGGCGAGGCTGAGTCTCCCCATAACAGCCCCTCGTGTTGTGTCTAGAAGAAAAGAACAGCAACTACCATCAGAGACAGCCTCAACAAAGAACGGCTACCGCTCCAGCCGGGGAGCCACCGGGCGGAAAAGTCCCATCAAGTCAGTGTCCCCCAATCCGGCGCGGCCCGCACATGTCCCGCACTAGTGCCCCGGGCGCTCACAGCCCGCCGCAACCTTACCCTTCTTGCTTTTCATTCTGGAACTCGAGTCCCAGCGAGAGGTGAAGCTGGGGTTTTAGGGACCAGCAGCCGTTTAGTGGCGGGGGGGCAGGCGATGATCCTCCTTTACTGGTGCTCCGGTAACTTACGAGAGAGTATTCCAACCACTATTGCTAAACAAGGTGCTCGGGTCTCAGGCGCTGGCTTCTGGGTTGGAATTCAAGTGACACTTGGGCTTCCTCCAGCCAGGATCTTCTGGCAGCCAGCCAGGGGCTCTCCTGGCCCAACTCACTCCCCTCCCCCACTCAGCTCCTTTGTTTCCCGCTCCACTCGGCGCACCTCGGCGCTGTCAGAGTGAGAGCAGAGGGAAGGTACAGGAGGTCCTGCCTCCGCCCCCAGCCGCCCGCCCCGTCCCCCGCCCTCCCCGCCGCTCCTCTGCCCCTCCCCCGCACCTTCCAACTGCACAGCCCTGGTCCGGGGTCCGAGATCACCCGTCCCTCTCTCCAGGGTAGCGGAGCCCAGAAGCAGGGTCATGTCTGGCAGCCCGTGGCGAGAGTATGGTCCGCATCCCTCAGCGGCCACACCGGTTTCTCTTTTGGGGCCTTTCCTCTCCCGGCTGGCGAAGAGTGAGTTTAGTTTGCAAAGGATGGGGAGAGGGTTAAGGACATCTCCTCTGTCCACCCCCGGGGAAGAAAAGACACCCCCACCCTTGTTTTTGACAGCTGCCCTAAAACTCCAACGTCCCTGCTCTAGCCGCCCCAGGCAGCGGCTTCTGATTCAAGGGGTGGGGCACCGAAGGAAAAGTATTCCGGACAAGAACCAACTTCTTCCAGAAGGCGCAGCTGCCATTGACACGCGGGCGCGGCGCGGCGCACCCTCCTCCTCGTGGACTCTTCTGCCAACAGTGACAGTGGGAGTGTGGGGGGGCAGACATAGGCACCCTGGGCAAATGTCTATTCCCCGGGGCTAAAGCTCTGAGTTCCGGATTGGATTGCAAGGCAGTTTCGAAATCTAACACGTTGTGGATAGACACTTGTCATACTCACATGCTCTTTAAACGTCTCGGCTAGGGGACGGCCAGAACGTGCGTGTGTGTGACCCACTACGACTCCCCCACCCCCCACACGCCTTTAGAAAAAAGATGGACGAGTACGCCTGGACTGCTCATCTGTTTCGGTAAACAGTGTCTACTTTGTGGGCTAATATCCCACCAGAGGACACTCCCCTCCACCCTTCAGTATTTCAAACAGAAACTAGCCATTAAATAAACACTCGTTCCTATTGGTTTATTTTGCTTGAGAGGGGCGCTCCAAAGGGATTTCCAGGAAGAATCCCCCCCTCCCCAAATACAAGCCAGATGCTGTTTTGGCCAACTTCAAGACGCACATGCCCGCACTTCTGGGTCTAGATTCTACCTATGCCCGGTTGTTTAAAAAAAAAAAAATGCAAAGAAAACCAACTGTCACATGTCACAGAAGACTTTCCCCATTAGAGGGGGGGGGGAAAAACGAAGAAAAACCCCAAACGTAAATAAGCTTTGTAGCGACGTCACCGCCGGTGTCTCTAGTTTCGGCTCTGTGGCTGTTCTGGTTTTGTGACCTCGGTGGAGATCCGGCAGGAGGAGACAGCCCCGTGAAAACAAGGTTAAAGCCGAGTCACACTAAGGCGGCCACAGGATGACCCGCTAGACTTTGGAACCTGTTTACGATTACGTTGGAAATGAAAGCAAGCCTCCGCCGCGCCCCCTTCCCAAAGACAACCCGTTCCGAGGAGCGCGTTAAAACCCCCGAGTCAAAAAAGAAGCTTGGGTGGTTTTTCCAAAATGAACCAAGTGGAGGAAGAGTCACAGTAAGCAGGCAGGAATCTCAAAACGACCCTCCCCTCCCCCCAAATCCTGTGGTTTGCAGAGCGCTCGCTCGGGAAGAGAGCACACGCGGGAATCGGCGCAGGCGGCGGTTGCACGGCAGTGTCCAGGGCGAACCCACCGGCTGGCAAGCACCTCCGCAAGCCGCCCGGGGCGCAGCGCTTTCCGGGACCTGACTGGGGATGACTCAGCTACTGCGCTCCAGTGCGGGACTCCTGTGGTGCGGGAGGGGGCCCGCGGAGGGCCCGGGCGCCCGTTGGAGGGCCCTCGCTCTGGGGTTTGAAGGGGTGTTTGTGGCTGGGATTGGTGGCTCACATCCGCCGGGGACTCGGGAGAGATGGGAGGACAGACGCAGGGAGGAGGAGCTGGACGGCGTGAGTGGCAGGAGCCGAGTCCCGACCTGGCCGTGACTGCTTCGTCGCTTTGTTTGCTAACTTGGACTGTGGCTTTCGGGGGGCCACCCCACGGAACCCGCCTCGGGTCCGCTAAGCCCAACCCACGGCAGCACGAGGCCGAAACGTTCCTTCCCGGCGGTTACTCGCGGCCACGCGGTGGCTCTCATTATGTACACAAAGGTAGCTTTTCTTTTCTCCCAAGTCAGCCTGGCTAATGAATGCGATTCTCGGGCGGCACTGGTGGAAACCGGGTCTACCGTTTGAAAACAAACTTTACAGGGCGAGCGGGAGCCGGTACAGAGTAGAAGAAGCCTCTCTCAAACCGGGACGGGAGGGGAAATGCAGAATTAAAACTCACCGTGACGCGAAGGCCAGCCGGACCCCGCCAATGCACACCTCCTGCTCGTGTAAATCATTTCGAGGCAGTTGGGAAGCCGGAGCGCGCTGGCCGGGTTCTGAGATCAGCTGAAGCCCCACGGTGCCCCTCCCCCCAGCCCCACTCCACCCCTAAGGCCGAGCTCGTTGGGAGTTTCGCGTTCCCGCAGGACTGTGCGCCGGGTCTTTTACAACTCCAGAAAAGGGGAACGCCCCCGCCCCCCTCCTCCCCGGCGCGAGCTCATAACATCCGCAATATTTTTTTTTTTAATCCGCTGTCTGCACGGCGGAAAAACAAGCTTCGGTTCTGGCTGTGTCAGGGCCTCTCGGTGTAACTGATTCAAGTGACTTCGGGTTAGTTGCTGTTGCCACGTGTTAAACTTACTGAACGCTTATGCCTCATAATCAAATTGTCTAAGTGCAACCGAACGGTTATTCTGCGCTCTCACAGCCTGGTGATAACCGTTTCTCACCATTCTCTCTCTCTCTCTCTCTCTCTCTCTCTCTCTCTCTCTCTCTCTCTCTCTCCCCTCTCTCTCTCTCTCTCTCCCCCCTCTCTCTCCCCTCTCTCTCTCTCTGTGTGTGTGTGTGTGTGTGTGTGTGTGTGTGTGTGTGTGTGTGTGTGTTGTTTTCCTTCTGTTTTAACAGCTTTTCTTGTCTTAAGACAAGCAGAGCTGTTAAAAAGACAAATCCGTTTTCGTGGTCTCCAGACCCTGAAAGGGCAGAAATTCAAATGGCACAAACTTGGGAAGGCTGCCTGCCGTTAAAGGCTTGAGGGAGGTGTTTGTTTCACCTGGACGATCGATTAGGTATGATTCCCATCAGGTGCTGGGTCTGGTGGGACTCACATAGTCATTGGATCTCGTTCCCTCGAAGCCTAGCGAGGGCAGATATTTATAAAATATGCAGGCTGCTGGGCTTCCAACACTGCACAAGGGACCTGTAATCATCTCGTCACATCTCAGCTCTGAGGAGCTCTAGCTGCTCAAGGCAAGAGCTAACCATTGTCTTTGCAAGGGGCCGGAGTTGGTCCCGGCCATCTTTTTTTTTTTTTTTTTTTTTTTTCTTTTTTTTTTTCGGAGCTGGGGACCGAACCCAGGGCCTTGCGCTTCCTAGGCAAGCGCTCTACCACTGAGCTAAATCCCAACCCCAGGTCCCGCCATCTTGTGATGAGTTTATCAACGCTATCAGAATAATTCTCTTCTTCAGGTATAAGTAGCTGGAACTACTGATCACTTTCTTCAAGTCAACCCAGTCGCCCGCCTTTCCTTTCCTTTTTTTTTTTTTTAAAGTGGAAGTCACTCTTCTTAACCTAGGTGATGTGGGCTGAAGTTCCCTGAAAAAGCCACACCTAGCTGATTCTGCTGGGTGAGTGCTTGATTAGGGCCTCCTGGTTGGGGAGAGTTGGAATGATACAGATCCAGAGTCAGATTATCCTGATCTATCTTAACTCTCCCTCCTAGCCATGTATCACCTGCTTCCGTATCTGGCCTACCCTTCTTTTGACTCTCAGTTTAAAATTCAGCAGACGGGCAGCTTCCGCCACCTCAATGGCCACAAGTGCCATAGGTGTGTCAGGCTTCTCTAACTTACCTCACTTCAGCCCCACCAATGTATTTGGTAAGTGCGTTCATTTATAGCTTTGTGTATGACTAGCAGCTCATATGATAACTTCCATGGTGGAAGACGTCTCTGGCATCTACCCAAATCTGGGTTCCCTGGGCCATGATCACCCTCATACTCGGCTGGGGATAAATGATCTCTTACTGTCTGTCTGTCTGTGGGACGAGAACTGTGGTTTTCTTCTAACAATGGCCTTATTGAGCTCTTAGTATTTATTTCCTTTATTTTCAACATCTTGTATCTTCATTGTGCTTCATGCTTTCTGAAACACTGAAATGCTCTCATTTAATGGCCAAATTAGTCGTATAAGTTATATTTTTCTTAAAAGTCAAGATAACTTGAACCAATTCAAACGTGCCATCACTAAACCGCACAGGCTACCCAGCCCTCAGAATCTGTCGTTCTAGAAGGTCACAGGGATAATGATGGCTTAGACATCAGAGACACCAAGATCCGAATATTGCCAAGGTAGCCTCCAAATGTCCTTCCTTGGTTAAAATCCTGATCTTTCCTACAGTCTTGCTAACCTTGAAGCTTCTGGCTTCCTTTTGGTCTATCACGTGAGTGTGTTCGAGCATGGGTGTGTGTGCGCACGTGTGTTGTATGCACATGAGTGCAGGTTCACCCTGGAGGCCAGAAGGTTTTGCCCAGGCTGGCTGGAGGGATCACAGGCTGCTGCCTACTCAACTTGACCTCTCTGGGAGAGATACTGATCTATTTTTCCCCCCTTAAGTTCAAATTTCTGTGTTTAAGAGAATCAGCTCATTGTGTATTCATCTGTCATTCTCATTTCTTCTTGTCTGTAATCATAGCCACATTACTTTTTAAAACTTTATATTTGTGTGTGTATGTGCCTGAGAGAGACAGAGACAGAGACAGAGAGACAGAGACTATATATGGATCTTGGGACCTGAGGTGCTGCATTGCCAGGAGTTGGTTCTCTTCTCCTACCATGTGGGATTAAACTTGGTAACCAAGCTTGCACGGTAAAAGCTTGAACCTAATGAGCCATTTTGCTGACCCTCTTTGCCAGGTTTTCTATGGTACCTTTAGGGAGTACCCTGGCTGGCCTTGAACTTGCTGGGTAAATGGTGGGTGAAACCCAGGCAGGACCTAGTGCAGGCAAACCCTCTCTCACCACGGCTGTACCTCAGCCTGGATGGTTTTGTATCTACCTTTACAGCTCATCTGGGGGCTGGGGAGATGGCTCAGAGGTTAAGAACACTGACTGCTCTTTTAGAGGTCCTGACTTCAATTTCCAGCAACCACATAAATAAAATAAGTATTGAAATAAGTATTTTTTAATAGCAAAGATTTTTTTAAAGAAAGAACACTATTTAAATATACATACACACACATACACACACATACACACACACACACACACACACACACACTGTAGCTGTCTTTAGACACACCAGAAGAGGGCATCAGATCTCATTACAGATGGTTGTGAGCCACCATGTGGTTGCTGGGAATTGAACTCAGGACCTCTGGAAGAGCAGTCAGTGCTAGTAACCGCTGAGCGGTCTCTGGAGTGTCACAAATAAATCTTAGAAAGAAAAAAAAAGTTCATTTGGCAAAAAGCAGTGAGCAAGTATTATGATTGCATGAGGCGAAATGCTCTGGGTTTTCTTTAAACAGTGTTTGGGATAAGTGCACATTCTTATGTAGTAAAAGCCACACACCTCAAGAGTTTTAAACTCCGGCCTCTCATCCCATCAAAAGGCCAATTCACTCACACATTACCACTGCCCAAACTTATAGAGGAAACATTTACAATAGCAACAAGGTGATGCAATATCTTTGAATAAAATTAACAAGAAATATGTCCCAGGTTTACAAAAACTTTAAGGCCCTATTGAGCATGAAGGGAGACCAGAAAATAGAAAGAAAAACAGAAAGGCAACTCTTCCTAGTGAGGTTCCAACAGCAAAGAGCATGTGATGCTTGTCCTTCCCGAGTCATTTTTAAATTCAAAGCAAATTCCACGAAAAAAAATGGCAGTTATTTTCTGTTTTGTGTTTTCATCAACAAACAGTGGTGCAGTTCACGTGAATTAGCAAGGGGCTCTAGTTAAAAATAAAAGCTGTAGGGAGGCAAAGTTTAGAACAGAGGCTGAAGGAACGCCCATTCAGAGCCTGCCCCACATGTGGTCCATACATATACAGCCACCCAATTAGACAAGATGGATGAAGCAAAGAGGTGCAGGCCGACAAGAACGGGATGTTTATCTCTCCTGAGAGACACAACCAGAATACGGCAAATACATAGATGAATGCCAGCAACAAACCACTGAACTGAGAACAGGACCCCGACTGAAGGAATAGGAGAAAGGACTGAAAGAGCTTGAAGGGGCTTGAGACCCCATATGAACAACAATGCCAAGCAACCAGAGCTTCCAGGGACTAAGCCACTACCCAAAGACTATACATGGACTGACCCTGGGCTCCAACCTCATAGGTAGCAATGAATATCCTAGTAAGAGCACCAGTGGAAGGGGAAGTCCTTTGTCCTGCCAAGACTGGACCCCCAGTGAAGGGGATTCTGGGGGGGAGGGGGGTAAGAGTGGGAGGTTGGGGAGGGGAATACCCACATAGAAGGGGAGGGTGAGGGGCTAGGGGGATGTTTGCCTGGAAACCAGAAAAGGGAAAAACATTTGAAATGTAAATAAGAAATACCCAATTTAGTAAAGATGGAGAAAAAAATAAAAATATAAAAGCTGGAAGGCCTGGGGCAGGTGGACCTCTATGAGTTCAAGGCAAGCCTAGTCTGCACAGGGAGATCAAAGACAGCCAGAGTAGTTACATACTAGAGTATCTGAATTAAAAACAAAGCAAGCAGGAAAGATGGGCGCTCGGCTGCTTAGGATGAGGCCGAGGGATAGGCTGAGCTGAATTCGAGGCCAAGCCTTAACAACAAAGTGAGACTCTATAAAAATTAAATATGCCACCATTAACCTCAGCGTGCAGGAGGCAGAGAGGCAAGCATATCTCTAACTTTGAAGCCAGCCTGGTCTGCAGAGTGAGTTCCAGGACAGCCAGGGCTAAAAAGAGAAACTGTTTACCAAAAAAAAAAAAAAAAAAAAAAAAAAAATAATTCAAAGTCAGGCACTAGGGATCCATCCCTTTAGTCCCAGCACTTGAGAGGCAGTGGATATTTGTGAGCTGGAGGCCAGCGTGGTCTACACAGCAAGTTCCAGGATAGCCAGAGCTATCCCCCACTAACCTCTCCAAAAAAAAAAAAAAAAAAAATGCACAGAAGTAGATTCTCACAGTGTTGTGAAGAGTTGAACATCAGGTTCTACAAGGAGGCATAAAGAACTCTAACGTTGGAGTAGGGAAAGTCTTTCCCATCAGAACCCAGAAATGGTAGGGAGATATAAATTTGTATGTGTGTATTTACTGTCACATGGGTGTAGGCTATGGAAAGGACAAGTGTGGAAATCAGAGGACAACCTCGTGGACTTGGTTCTTCCCTTCCACCTTTACGTGGATCTCGATATCAAATTCATGTCACCAGCTCACCAGCAATTGTTACCTACTATCTCAGTCGTACAAGATATACCGGCATGCAAGCATTTCACTTTAAAAAAAAAGTTATGCTGGAAAAATATGGAAGAAAAAAATCCGGAATGTTTTAAAAGGTAGAGTCAGGCATGCAGCAGCACATCTCATAATCCCAGCACACAGCGGGCGGATGTGGGGCACACGAGGTCAGGACAGCACGGAATATATATGCGGAGACCTTGTTGAAAAGCATTTTGTTTGCTCATTTTCTCAAATGAAGGAAACCAGAGTAAATAGTTAACAGCACACATGAAGCAGTAGTTCCAGGAGAGATGGTGCAGCCGTAAGAAAGAATAACCTGGTATTGAGAAGTGGGACAAGGGCTGGAGAGCTGACTGCTTCCAGAGGACCTGGGTTCAGTGTTAGCACACACATCAGATGGCGCAAAACCATCTACTCAAGAGCTCAGGTCTGTGGGATCCGTGCCCTCCTCCTGGCCTCCTCGAGCACCCACAGGCACATGTACACACACACACACACACACACACATACACGCACGCACCACACACATACACACACACACACACACACACACACACACACACGCACCACGTGAGAGAGACAGAATAGTTTTCAAGGTTTGACAAATGAATCTACAGGTTAGAAATGTACAAATAAAATAAAGGAATCCAAATCACTAAAAACATGGGGAAAGAGTAATTTGCTGCTGCTGTTATTACAGGGTAGAGGAATCAGACTGATTCATTAACTAACAATGGCAATGCATTCAGAAATGTGTTGTTAGGTGACTTCGTTATGTAGACATCACGCAATGTCCCTATCCAAAATGGATACATTACTAGGCCTATTTATTTATTTATGAGCAGATCTCCCTATGTACACTTGGCTGATCTAGAATGCACTACATAGGCCAAGCTGGCCTAGACCTCACATAAATATTCTGCTTCGGTCTTTGCAAGTGCTTGGAATAAGATGTGTGGGCATCACAATTGGCAAGGCCATTCAATCTTATAAAACCACCATTATATGTGTGCCACACCACTGACTATGGCCAATGACTGTTGCACACACACACACACACACACACACACACACACACACACACACACACACTGTAAAAACAGTACAAAGCCATTTTTCATGAAATTTTTTGGAAATAAAATTCCGTATAGTTTGGAATGATACTCAGAATATTCGGAATGGCTGCCTCTGGAGGTGACAGGAGATCAGAGGCTGGAGCGGTGCCAACATGTCCCATTGTGTTACTATAATAACTGAACAGGGATCCGTCCTACCATGGACACATACCTCAGTCGTTACTAGGTATGTGAGTTTGGTTCTTGCTTGTGTTAGATTTGTACAATCCGCTGAGCAAAGATCTGAAATGAGGCTTGATTTTCCAGTCAGACTCTGTATCCTGGAGCGAGCCATGGTTAATCATTAGCCAGTGTGAACAGCCCCTAATGACACCAGAAGCTAATTATTCATTGCCCCTTACAAGAAACAAGAACAGATGATGTCATAGCCTGGGAGCAGATGACCAGATGTGAAAAAGTAAAACCATTTACCTTGATACAGATAGATAGTTTTTATAAACCAAGCACTGCAAACAGCACTGAATCATTTTCACTAAACATGAATGAAATGTGTGGGTGAAGTTACTATGCTCCTTGGGAGGAGGGAACTTGGGTAACGGAAGGCTTTTCCAGTGCAATGGTGTGTTTGTAAACTGGAGTGATCTCCACAGGGTACCCTGCATGAGCCAAGGCAATTCCTTCATATTTTTCTTTTCTTTTTTTTAAAAATACAATTAGCCTTTACTGTTTCTTTTTTTAAAAAATATTTATTTACTTTACATATGTGAGTACACTGTAGTTGTCTTCAGACACACCAGAAGAGGGCATCAGATCCCACTACAGATGGTTGTGAGCCACCATGTGGTTGCTGGGAATTGAACTCAGGACCTCTGGAAGAACAGTCAGTGCGCTTAACCACTGAGCCATCTCTCCAACCCCAAACCTTTTTTTTTTTTTTTTTTTTTTTTTTTTAATGAAAGCTTTTACTATCGTCTTGTATGTGTGTGGGTGCCCTCCCCTGGCACTGAAGTTACAGAGTTATGAACCACGTAGGTTCTGGGACTCTTCCCTCCTCCAGAAGTGCATCCCCACGACGCTAGCTGCCGAGCCTTTGTCTAGCTGCCGCTCCCATCTCATTTTTAGGAAATCCTAAAGAGATGCGTAATCTCAGGTCAATCTTCACCATTCCCAGAGTGGTTTTGCTTTTCAACTTTCTAAAATTATGGATATCTTTTTCCCTTTTCTTCTTACTCTATAGCTCAGGCCCGAAGGTGTGGGAATTCCCTGTGTAACCCAGATGCGGACCCTAACCTCCTGCCTGAGCCTTCAGAGTGCTGGGCTTACAGGCGTGGGTTACCACCTGGTTCTCTGATGAGGTAGGAAGGGAGCTCTGGGCTTTGTGAAGGGCTCTACACACTGAGCAGCAGGACCAGCCGGTGTGCTCTGGACTCCTAAGCTGTCTTCCTGCAAGCTTCTTCTTCTATTGTTTGATATAAACCCCAGACATCACATCACTTCTGGATCAGCAGTTATGATTAACGTTCTAGCTTGCCTGATCAGTAGCGCTGAAGTCTGGGGCCAAAACGACTTACTCACAGAAGGGCTGGGTTATCCTAGAATTATACACCCCATTGTCTTCTAGTTGTTTTCTGCTTTGAGGGCCAAATGTTTCTCAGAGAGAACAATTACTTCTCGTCCTCAGTTGGTAGTTTAATGCTTTTAGTTGGAATAGCTCATTATTTAGGCCAATAAAGAGATAAAACATCTCTCCTTCAGACAGGCTTATTCTAGAGACGCATTTCTATTCTTTCTGCTGGCGCCCAACACACTGTGCTCAGTTTGTTCTGCATTGTTTGGTTGATGAAACACATTAGAATCTTCACACATTCTTCCTGTGCTGGGAATTGGATAGTTATTGTGACCAAATGCTCCTCAGAAAGCAAAGTAAGGGAAGATTTTATTTTGTCTCATGATTCAAGTGATCATAGACAAAAAGACAAAAGCCTTTATATTTTCTTCCTTTCTTTTTCTGTAAAACACCACACACAGAGATATGGAAGGTGTCCTTCAGGCATGTGGAAGCTCTTGAGAGCCTGTTCTCTCTCTCCACCTTGTTTCTGGGATTGGAGTCTTTTCTGTTGCTTCTCACTGAGTACTCGGGCCTAGGCGGTCTGCAAGCTCCGCTGATTCTCCCCTCTCCATCTCTTACCGGGAGCGCTGGGATTACAGGTGCACACCACTGCGCCCAAGTGGGTTCTGGGGATCAAACGCAGGTCAGGTGGTGCAGCTGAGCAAGGCTAGTGCTTTAACTGTCAAGCCATCTGTCCATCTCAGGAGGGATCTTCATTAAATGGAAAGAAATTATTGTGCTCATGCAAATAGAAACACGTTTTTAAGTCGACATTTTAAATTTCTACAAATTGTGTGGGCCTGACTGTGTCTTGTGTGTAAGTCTTGCGTGTGGTGTGCAGTGCTGTGCAGGTACTGTGGCTGTTGCTGTTCTGTAGAGAGTAGTATGTAACCTTAATGAGAAAACAAAACCACTTCAGGTTCACAGCAGGCTTCAGAGCGCAGACTGTTATTTCTATTTTTTTGGAGACAGGGTTTCTCTGTGTAGCCCTGGCCGCTCTGGATCTCACTTTGTAGACCAGGCTGGCCTCTGCCTCCCAGTGCTGGGATTAAAGGCATGCACCACCAGTGCCCAGCCAGCCTGTGCATTTTTGACAGATACATTTCTTTTTTTCTTTTCTTTTTTTTTTTTAAAGGTTTATTTATTTATTTTATGTGAGTACACTGTAGCTGTCTTCAGACACCAGAAGAGGGCATCAGATCTCATTACAGATGGTTGTGAGCCACCATGTGGTTGCTGGGAATTGAACTCATGACCTCTGGAAGAGCAGTCGGGTGCTCTTAACCACTGAGCCATCTCTCCAGCCCCCGACAGATACATTTCTGAAGGGACCTATGCCCTTCTCAGTGCAGGTGTCAAGTAACCTGATTTCAGTATTGGCTTTTTTTTTTTTAGCCTTGATCACGTTTGAGATGATGTGTCCCAAACTCTCCGCTGTGGGTATTATGTTTACCCTTGTGGTTGATAAATCTATCAAATGTATCAAAATAGGTGGATGTTCTGTCCTTGAAGCCTCGACCTTGGCCTCCTCACTCCCTCACGCCTTCTCCTTGCTGTGCTGTGTCCTAGGTGGGCAGAGCTGCTCTTCCAGCTGTCTCTCTCGCTGTTTACTTACAGGAGCGTGGGCGTTGGAGGCCTGGTTTATTTAGTGCATTAACAGCCTGTTGTCATAGCATTATTATTATTGTAAAAATTCTCAGATTTACCCAGAGGAAGTTCCTCAAACTGTTTTTTTATTAATTAAATTTGTTCTTTTACAATTTCATATAAACACAATGTGTTCTGATTATTTTCCCTGTCTTCTCATCCCCCCCTCCAGTCCCTCTGACATGTCCTTGTCTTTTCTTTTTTTTAAATTGTACGTTTATGAGTGTTTCACCTGATTACACTAGCTCCATGTGTGCCTGCTACCTGCAGAGGCCAGAAGAGGGCATTGGATCCCTTGGAATTGCAGTTAGGATGTTTGTAAGCCCCACATGGGTGTTAGCAAGGGAACCTGGGTCCCCTACAAGAGTAACACACGCTCTTAACCCCTGCACCACCCCTGGAGCCCTTCATACCTTCTTGTTTTGTCCTGTGACCCCTTGAGTCTCACCACTGGTTCACATGCCCTTGTGCATGGAGGCATTCACTGAAGCCAGCAGACTCACCTGTGGGCACGCAGCTGAAGGCAGAGACTGCCCCTGCCCCCACAGTACCCAGCACCAATATCTCCCCACATTGGTTTCCTTGTCATTTTCTTCCATTCCTGGAAGATTTTCGTATCGTCTGGTACAGTCATATGTTTCAGGTCATATTACATTTCCCTGCTCCACCCCCAAATCCTGGAACTGGCCATTTATCCAACAAGCGCTGGCTGACCATTCTCCGTGGAAAAGAGACTCGTTATAGACACCACGGTGAGCTCCAGTCTAGTGCACTGCTACTGGACCATGATTGATTCTGGGTTTCTCAGCAGAACTAAGCACGCACACTATATACACACAATGCGCGCGCGTGGATACACATAATGTTTCATAATGTTGAAAATCATGAATTCAAGCAGGGTACAATGGTGAACAGCTATATAGTTATAATTCTGATACTTAGAAGATAGGCAGGGGATTGGGGATTTGAGGCCACTGAACTACATAGGTAAGAGTATATGTGAAAACAATCTGAGAAAAAGTGTGTGTGTGTGTCTGTGTGTGTGTGTGTGTGTGTGTGTGTGTGTGTGTGTGTGTGTGTGTGTGTATGTGTGTGTGTGTGTGTGTGTGTGTGTGTGTGTGTGTGTGTGTGTGTGTGTGTGTGTGTGTGTGTGTGTGTGTGTGTGTGTGTGTGTGTGTGTGTGTGTGTGTGTGTGTGTGTGTGTGTGTGTGTGTGTGTGTGTGTGTGTGTGTGTGTGTGTGTGTGTGTGTGTGTGTGTGTGTGTGTGTGTGTCTGTGTGTGTGTGTCTGTGTGTGTGTGTGTGTGTGTGTGTGTGTGTGTGTGTGTGTGTGTGTGTGTGTCTGTGTGTGTGTGTGTGTGTGTGTGTGTGTGTGTGTGTGTGTGTGTGTGTGTGTGTGTGTGTGTGTGTGTGTGTCTGTGTGTGTGTGTGTGTGTGTGTGTGTGTCTGTGTGTGTGTGTGTGTGTGTGTGTGTGTGTGTGTGTGTGTGTGTGTGTGTGTGTGTGTGTGTGTGTGGAGGGTAATGGAGGGACGGAGGGACCCACATTATTTTGAACTTCCAAACCCAGAAAACACAGCACTAACTTCCATCCCCTCCTCCTTATACTGTGCCCTCTCTGCTAACCACGAGAAGCCTGCTTCCTGTCACCTCGAGGTACGTAGTCCTAGAACCCAGCGGGCAGGTCGCTGCAGAAGCAGCCCTATCCACTGTCAATGACTAACTCCTGTTTGTTTCCTCCCTTTGGTTGACATACATTTGAGTGCCTTAAATTCTACTCCTCTCTCATTTGTGCCTCTCATTCTTTTGACTCTACAATTTTTTTTTTGCACTTGTACATTTAGCACAACTCAGAAGTCTGCACTAAGTGAAAAAGTTCACTCAGACACCAGTCAAACCCAGATTCTGCCCACCCTGTAGTCACTGCTGGAGGCAGAAAGATTATAAATTCAAGGTTTTACTTAGCTGCATAGAAAGTCGGAGACCAGCGTAGACTATATGAGATCTTGTCCTCAAAAATAATAAAAACAAACAAAAACTCCCAAAAAACCTGTTTGTGTTGTGTACTCCTGGTTTGTGTTTAGGGCTCTATTCCTGGCAATTATATATATATATATATATATATATATTTATATAATATATAATATATATATTATTATAATATATAATTATATAATAATTATATAATAATTATAATATATAATATTTATATAATCATTATATATATATAATGATTATATAATTATTAGAAAATGCTTAATCTCAGGCTGTAGATGTCTTCCTTATTATTATTATTTTTTTCTTTCCGGAGCTGGGGACCGAACCCAGGGCCTTGTGCTTGCTAGGCAAGCGCTCCACCACTGAGCTAAATCCCCAACCCCCCTTCCTTATTTTTATAGTTATATGTCACTGTTACCAGAGTTTAAGGCTGAGTGAAAACCTAGGCTTGTCTGCCATCACCCAAGTGAGGAGACAGAGTGGAGAGCAAGAGAAGGATATCTATTCAAAGTGGCCACACTGGGAAAAGGAGCAAATGGAGATCCAGTTCATCTTCGGATTGCTACTGTGCAGTTTAGGCTAAAACCGGGCAGGAGGACTTAGTCACTACGTCTTCCTGCTCAAGGCTTGTCTCCCACCGGGGACCATCATCGTCTCGGCTCCAATCTGTCCTGCAAGGTGGGCAATCCAACTGTGAACCTTGCTCCTAGGCCAGGTTTCACAGTCCTCCTAAGGTAAGACACCTGGGGAGACTCCATTTCTTTGGGCTCTATTATCTCCATGGTCAGATGCCAAAGGGAAGGGCTCAAGTGTCTCCTTAGGATACGTTCACTCCTTCCACCGATTCGAGGGAGCATGGATCGAATCTTTCTTACCTTTGGACACTCGGACTGCAGTTTTAAACAGTGCTGCAGTGAATCTTCACATCACTTCCAGGATATCTGTGGGAAAGCATCCTGTATATTGCTTTGTCAAAAATCAGTAGGTGGTACTGGCGAGACAGCTCCATGGGTGAGGGTACCTGCGCCAAGCCTGGTTCTTGCATTTGCATGCACACACACACACACACACACACACATACACACACACACACACACCAAGGTTACCTATCACAAGCTATTTTCTGAGCTGCTTGTAATCAACTAAAATAATGTATGATGCATCATTGCACAGACTAAAATGATGAGTCAGCCAGACTTAGACAGACAGACAGACAGACAGATGTGGTTTTGTTAGACATTACCACATTCTACTTATAAGCATTGTAGTTGTTGGTAGTGAAAATTCTCCCTTGTCAATCAGAATCTGACCCAGTCAAAGCGGGGAGGGGATGTCCAGTCCTGGGACCTGTCTAGGAGTTAAGTGTCTCCCAGTTACTTTGACCATATGCCAACAAAATGGTTTTTAAGGATGCGAGAAAGGCCAAATCCTGTTTCCTAGTATACTATTGACAGTTCGGTTCTTAGAGGTAGATGCCAGTCTGAAAGCTTCCTCTCTTACTCATACAACTCATCAGTTTTAAACCAGGCCTCCCTTTGTTTAGCTGCAGAGCGGTTCGAGCGCTCAGGGAAGGCTCCTACTGAGCCTGTCTTTTTACAGCGGGCGCTGATGAACAGCTAGGCTAGACCAGTGCCTCCCAACCTGTGGGTCGGATGACTCTTTCACAGGGGTCTCCAGAACAGTCAGAAAACAGATGTTTACGTTATGACTCATAACAGTAGCAAACTTACAGTTAGGAAGTAGCAACAAAAATAATTTTGTGTTTGGGGGTCACCGCAGCCTGAGGGACTGTAATCAAGGGCCGAGGCGGTTAGGAAGGGTGTGACAGGGACCCAGATGGGAGGGGTGTACAGGGGATTGAAGGTCTCTCCCTCTCTGGATGCACCACTCCCCAAGAGCCACCCCCAGAACCCTGCCCTGTTGGAGTTGGGTTTTTTTTGTTTGTTTGTTTGCAGGCTTCATTATGTACTGTCAAAAACAAAATTACAACGGTTTAGTTACAGGTGCAATTAGCTTTAGTTTGAGATTCATGAATGGAGCAGTCTCCATTTTCCTGATGGAGACTGACTATTGCCCCTCCTTTCCTGGGCAGTGCAGAACAGTGGGGTTTGTGAAGTGGGAATAAGGAAACAAAAACAAAAACACCTGATTAACTTCAGGCTAAGCCAGATTTACACACCACACCACACACACACACACACACACACACACACACACACACACACACACACACACACACACACACACACACACACACACACACACACACACACACCCCCTGGATATGAAGACCACTTCCTTAAGAGATGACTGGAAGAGACTGGAACCTCCGATTTTAAGGGAAAACTGGTCTGTCAGGAAAACTGCTTCTTTAACATTTGAGTTAAGAGGAATGGCTGTATTCTGATTTGATCTGGTATGGAAATGAGGGACCCAGAAGTCACCTTTGCCAAAAAGCATGGGCTCCTCATCTGGGGCTCAGAAAGGACGAGAGGTGAAAGTCTGTCTGCCTTCCACTCTCATTGGCTTCCTTTGCTATGGCTAAAGGCAGGGATGAGTCATTGCCCTTAGCTTCTCCTCTCTGTACTCTAGAAATGTCAGAACCTCCCTGGACAAAGCACTCCTTTCCCCAGGTGAGGGAGGGCCTTGTTATCAGTGAAGGTGAGGACACAGCCTGGAGAACTAACTATCTGTCCCCTCAAGCACTAAGAACTTGTTCAGATTTCCTGGGAGGCAAAAACCAGCAAGACCACACCTAGACCAGGGCTCTAATCTCGTCCCACCCCCAACCCACCCAGTTCTTCGCCAGTGCCGTAGAGCAAGGGGACGATGTAAAGTTAGTCCCTTCTCTCTGATTTCTACCATCCCTTGCTGACTGGCCATGGAGGGGGCACTGGTTGAGCCCAGTTTGTGGGGCCTGCAGCACCCCAAGTGCCATTACCCTAAAACTCTGCGAACAGTATGTGGGTCCTAGTGCAGGAGCACATTTCAAACAATGGCCGGCGACACTTGTTTAAGAGTAGGCATTCGGACCAGAGTTAGAGTCAAACCCTGGAAGCCAAGCAAGCTAGGCTCAGGTGTCTATCCTCAGTAACCTAAGAGACAAACAGTAGTGAAAGAAGGAACTAATTTATTCAACATGGCTATGTTGGGAAGAAAATAGAGGAACAGTAAGCGCCCCCCCTACTCACCTCATCTTTGGGGTCCTGACAAGGTTTAGGCTTAAACAGAGGTGTGCACTGTTTAACAGCACACGTCAAGGATGGACCTGCCCATCACTGACAGTCCTTGTCTGCTGCTTCCAGGTCTGTTGTCACCACTGACTGAAGTCTCAGCCATTGCTGACACCCAGGCAATAGCTCATGACATGCAGCCATGAGCCTCCTGGGGAAAGTCCAGTTCCCTCGGGTCCATTGTCTTGGCAGATCACAGAAGGAGGGGCACATGTGTCTCTTTTTAAAATACCCTATGATTGGATGAGATTATAGTTTACTGGTGATCAACCTAGGCTCCAACCCCTCCTTCAGGACTGAGGAAGTTTAACTGAAACTTGCATCAATCCAAATTGTGATCCAGTTGGCTGTGGTAGACACCCCTCCGTGTGAGGCTACCTGGGAGCTCCCAGCCGTCAGTGAATGACAGCCATTCAGTCATTAGCATAAAAAATGCTATCCTTTAGAGAGTCCAAGTTGGTTTTTTGTTTTGTTTTGTTTCTGTAGTTGTATGTCAGGAAATGAAGACCAAATGTCCATTTCACAATGTCACTGAGGAGAAATCTGGCTCACAGATGTACAGGGGGAATAGCCTCCCTTACTGTTGACCTTGTTTCCTGACCCAGATCCTGTAAGGCCTGGCCAAGCTTCCAGCTCGCACGCAGTTATTACTACATGCTATCGTTCACTGGCGATGTTACGGTTATATCACTTACAAGGAAACGAATGGGGAGGTGGGGGCGGGGGTGGAGCAATGGCTCAGCTGTTAAGAGAACTAACTTGTTGCCCTTACACAGGACCAGAGTCAGATGACCCACGACTACCTGCATTTCCAGCTGCAGGGGACTCGGACGCCCTCTTCTGGCCTCTGTAGGCATTATGAGCACACATGCACACACACACACACACACACACACACACACACACAAACACACACACACACACACATACACACACAGCTTTTAAATTGGGCTGGGGATGTAGTTCAGTGGTAGAGAATTTGCCTAGTTAGCACATACAATGCCCAGGACTGATCTTCAGTACTGGGGCGGGGTGGGGTGGGGATCATAACACAAATAGTTACAATGAGATATGAGCATCAATTAGGCTACATCTGGAAAGACATTGTTTCAATGTCACCATCTTGACGAAGGCCCCAGTCTGGCACATGGCTACTGGAGACCGGGATCCTTGCTCTAGCATGGCTGTTCTCTTGCCAGCCACTGTCCCACCCCCTCACCCTCCCACCCCGGTCTCCTGAGTGCCGGGCTTAAAGGCGTGTGCCACCATCACCTCCTGGGAGGCCTGTATGGAGAAGTATTTCTCTGACCTGGGTGGAAGCAGAGCATTCTAATTTCTTGAAACAACAGAGTTAAAATCTAGTTGGCTGGTCAATCACTCTTCAGGGAGCTAGGAACAGAGGGGACACTCACTTAAGCAATGTTTGAGAGACAGGAGGAAGAAACCAGGGGTGGTGGTCATTAAGTGGTCAGAGGCAGGCAGAGTTCAAGGCCATCCTGGTCTACATAGCAAGTTCCAGGCTAGCCAGGGCTGCAAGGTAAGACCCTATCTCAGACAAAACAAATAACAAATGTCCTCCCCAAAAGGAAAGGGAATGGGGAAAGATGAACCACACCAACACTACTTAAAAGAAAGCAGCAGCTACACTCATTTCAGACATTATGTCCCACAGTACTCAGAAGACAGCTCACACACAGCTCCTGGCCCAGATCAGTGTTTATATGGATTACTGCTTCTTGCTGCTTTTGTCAGAGTCCTATTAGACCAATAAACCTGGGCAGAAACCAGGGCAACGAGATGCAAATCTTCCGATGTAAGCCTGGCTCATGTGTCCCTTTACCAAGGAAGCTAACTACAGATGTCTCCCAACCTAAGGCTATTGCTATATGAGACCATTAGAGAGCACCGATTAGAAGAGCGGTTCTCAACCCCACTAATGCTGCCACTCTTTAATACAATTCCTGCTTTATTGTTGCTCCTTTGTAATTATAAATTTGCTGCTGTTACAAATTGTAATATTTTTGGAGATAGAGGTTTGTCAAAGGAGTTACTACCCATTCATAGGTTGAGAACCTCTGCATTAGAACCAGGTAATGTGGGGCTTTTCCCAGCCAGTAAGAACCTAAGCCTTCAGGAACTTTATCAGACAAGACCCACCACAGGGATCTCATTTAATAAAAGGAATAGACTGAGCTAGACAAAGGTGTGACTAAGCACACACCTTTAATCCCAGTACTCGGGAGGCAGAGGCAGATAGACCTCTGAGTCTGAGGCTTTCCTGGTCTGCATAGTGAGTTCCTGGATAGCCAGGGCTCTGTAGACACACTCTGGCTCACAAAATCTGAAGAATAAAAAAGCTATCTCCTAAAGCCACACCGTGAAGCCTCAGGTTGAGCTGCAGGACAGCAGGATCCCAACACCATTTCGGATGTACCTGTTGCAATCAACCTCTTTAAACACAAGTGCCGCAGAGGACAGTGGACCCAGAGAATGCTCGGCCGAGTCGGGGCCAGCACACTTGGCAATGGCCAGGATGAAATGACTAAATCTAGCTCACAAGGTGTCTCACAACCGTGGCAGAGCGGCGACTGCCTTTTCCCACCGTGCTCACTTTCCTCTGAAAGTACTCTTGTGAATATGCTCCTGGGCCATCACTCTTTTAGGTGGGGAGGAGTGGGGAGGACACTCATCCTTCAGACATGAAGAGCCATGGATGAGGAGGAAGCCTCTCCTCCACTCATTGGAGTTTGACTCTAATGTTGCAGTAGCTGGCTGGAAGTTTGTGTTAGAGTTCTTTTTTTTTTCTTTTTTTCGGAGCTGGGGACCGAACCCAGGGCCTTGCGCTTGCTAGGCAAGCACTCTACCACTGAGCTAAATCCCCAATCCCTGTGTTAGAGTTCTTGACCCTCCACATGCTTTTTTTTCTCTTCCTTTCGCACATGGACACTGCCAAAAAACCCCAAACCAATATGTGTAGTGTATTTGTCTTTGTGTCTGTGAGGGTATAGTGTGTGTGTGTGTGTGTGTGTAGTGTTATGTATACCTGCCTCTGTGTGTGTGTGTGTGTGTGTGTGTGTGTGTGTGTGTGTGTGTGTGTGTGTGTGTGTGTGTAGGCCAGAGTCAACATCAGATGCCTTCCTTAATCCTCCTTACCCTTATTTTTTGATTTTTTAAAAAATATTTTGGGCTGCAGAGATGGCTCAGAGGTTGAGAGCACTGACTGCTCTTCCAGAGGTCCTGAGTTCAATTCCCAGAAACCACATGGTGGCTCACAACCATCTGTAATGAGATCTGATGCCCTCTTCTGGTGTGTCTGAAGACAGCTAAGTGTACTCACATACATAAAATAAACACTTTAAAAAGATATTTTGCCAGGTAGTGGTGGCTCAAACCTTTAATTCCAGTACTTGGGAGGCAGATGCAGGCAGATCTCTGGGTTTAAGGCCAGCCCAGTTTACAGAGCAAGTTGTAGGACAGCCAGGGCCACACAGGGAAACACTGTCTGAAAAAAACTCATTACATGTTTATGTATGTATGTATGTATGTATGTATGTATGTATGTATGTATGTATGTATATGTGTGTGTGTGTGAGATGTACATAGCATCTGTGAGAGTGTACAGTCTATATATTTACACTGTATAACACAGATGGAGACCAGAAGAGGGCAAGAGATCCTCTGGGGCTGACAGTACAAGCTAATGTGGGAAGCCTGCTCATTGCTATCTCTAGTCTTCGTGAGAGCCAAGGAGGCACCCGTGCCACCTCTGCAGCTGCTCCTCCTTGCTTCTCAGGATTTCTCCCTAAATCCAGAGCCCACCAAATGAACTAGGCTGACTGGCCAGAACTTTCCAGGGATCTTCCTGTGTCTGTCTTGACATTTTACGGGGGTTCTGGGGATCAAATACGACAACCGACTGAGCCATCCCCCCAGCCAGGGCCTCTTCCGTTTCTCCTTGTCTTGTAGACTGGTGCATTCGTGTGATTGTTGAAGCCAGTGGTGAGTGGAAATGAAGTGGGTGACTTCCAAGTGATGTAAGGACAGATTTGCTTAGCATGGACTCGAATGTGGAGGTCAACGAGCTTCTACCACTTGTCTAGGACCCTACCCTAAACAACAACACAAAAGGAGGAGAGTCTGGACTTCAGAATAACTTTGGATTCAGAAGCTTCATTGAACTTTGTGGAGAAGGAGGGTCCTACCCCTTTCGAGTCTTAAGTTTTGTGTTTCTTTACCAAGGTTAAAGCTGAGTGAAGGGGCAGTTGTTTAGCATAGTCACAGCCTTGATCAGCATCTGGGTACCTGTTTATTTTATTTACGGTTAGACATATTTTGTGGAGGAAAACAGTCTTTTTCAAAGATCGAGTGAACAATAAAGGCCGGAATTAGTTCATTCAGTCCACACAGACATCCCCAGCGAATCTTTGACGAACCACATCCTCTGCTGAATGCTGGGAACCACACACGGGAGGACGAGGTTGCCTCTCCTGCCTGCATCGGGGGCTGTGGGGGTAGGAGGGGAGGGGGACTCTCTATCAGCAGGACTACCTGGTGCTTCCACACACACAGGAGCAAGGACAAGAACAGAGAGAGTCACCTGCAGCACAGAAGGTGCCAGCTTTCTTGAGCCACCAAGCTATCTTAGTACCCAGCTCCAAGAGTATCCAGTGCTGTACCTCCAGGCTCCTTGCCACCTTCTCTGTAGCTAACCTCTTCCTCCAGGCCCTGGGCTTGGCGGGACAGAGGCAAATCACTCTGGTCCTACACACACCTTTCTTATAAGAGATACAATGACTTTGCAATATACCTATTTTTTTTTCCTGTTGATAAGCTGATTTCTGTTTCCTGGTCTTTTTATCCCAGGGTAAGGACAACAATCTCCTCCAGAAGAGGGAGGGTACCATGAAGGGAAATAACCTTTCAGACAGGAAGAAGCCTGAGCCTTCTACCTAGGGTTGTTGAAGATAGAAGGAAGATAGGAAGGAAGAGAGGGGCTACCAATTAGCCAGTCCCAACCTTTCTTTCTGGGTTGAGATGAGGTTATGGAGCATGGTCAAGGCAGACACTTTCATTTTCCCAAAGTCACAGGGCCCGGTCTCATAGACTGGAGAAGACTCAGTGGTGACTGCCTTGAGGACAGAAGTCTTGTGGGTCCCAAGGAGACAAGAGTAAGAGACTGAGAGGAGACCTGGGTGGGCCTGCTGCACGAAGGCTGTGGCATGGGTTCAAAGGAACTGAAGGTGCCAGACCAAGGCACCGACCAAGCCTTGAATTACTTCACAGACCAGCTTCACCCACAGGACACGACGCAGTAGCCAAGCTGACATGGGGCAGCTCTGAGGTTGGAAAAGGCCAGAGGAGACCTGAGACACTGACTCTTCTCAGGCCTGGCCAGGACTCAGTAAGTCCAGCCCTTTCTCCCGGAACAAGGAAGAGGTAGAGAGTCTAAGGGGCAGAGTATGACTTTTTATCTAAGGTAATTTACTCAACCAGATTGAGATAGCAATTGGCCCTAGTAACAGTGAACTGTGAATGGGTCAAACGTCTGCTTTGAAATAAGCTTGAGTTAGTGGCAAGAAATGGAAACATTACTAAAAGCAAACAAACCTAGGGGCTGCTGCGATGGCTACATCGCTGTTCTTGCAGAGAACCTGGGTTCAGCTCCCAGGCCCCACAGGGCAGCTCACAGCCATTTGTAATTCTAATCATGAGATCCAATGCCCTCTTTTGGCCTCTGAGAGCATTAGGCACACACACGGTGCATGTACCTACATTAGGCCAATGCTTTATACACCATAAAAGAAAAATATTTTTGTTTATCGAGACAGTGTCTCTTTATGTACTCTGGCTGTCCTGGAACTTACAGAGATCCTCCTGCCTCTGCCTCCTGAGTGCAGGAATCAAAGTTGTATACTACCATGCCTGGCTTTCAAAAAGTTTTTTAAAATTACAAGAATGTAGTTTAAATCCCTCAGTTGATTCTTGTTTTCGATCCCTGAGTTGGGCAAAGCTTCCCCTGTGGCAGGGTAAGAGGAGTGCTTTAATGAGCTGACAGGCAGAGGCTGGCTTCAGAGACAGGAAAGGAATGAGGAACACAGAAAGAGCAAGCCCGAGGGCGGATGGGTTGTCCTGCTCACATCTTGTAAAGACGGAAGCTTTACAGTTGGTTTTGTGGAAAAGATGAAGAGGATCCCAGTTTCTTCTATGTTACTACCCGAGAAACCGAGTCAAGAAGTCACTTGATTTGCTCCTGGTTGCTGTCCTGTCAGTCAAATGAGGACCATTATCAAGCCCGGGTTAACCTCCTAAGTGTGCCAATTGTTTTCAAGGAATTACTAAACATTTCTCCCTCTCAGACATAACTATGTAGTGGAGCCTAACTGTCTAGCAGAGTGTGTGATGTGCCACTCCCCAGAGCTCCTCCAAAACATGTCCCTGCAGCACCCCAGGACTCCACTAGAAGCAACCTGTGAAAGCACCGTCCTAAGCCACGCTGCTTCCCAAACACTTCAACCCCACCCATCTCCCACCGTGATTATTAGGTACTGAATGCAGCGATCCTGACATCTACTCTGGGGCACAAAGGACGTTTTAAAAACCGACAGTGGCGGTGTGATAAGAGGGAGCATACGAGCTGAATAAAAAGAACTGCGGTTTAACTGTCGCCGTGGCTGTCTGAACAAGAGCTGGGGCCAAGGGTGGTTGGAATAGGAGTTCAAGGATGGGAGTGTTCACCTGTAGGGTCAGAGCTGAGAGGTGGATTCTCTCTCCCTCCGTCTGACAGCATCCATTACCCCGAGGCTCTGTGCTCTCTGCCCGAAAGAGAAAGAGGCTGACGGAGGCCGCCTACAAAGGGTGGCAGTCACAAGGCTGCCAACAGGCTGCTCCCAGCTGGTTCCCATTGCTCGGTCACGTGCATTGCTGCACAGCTTTCCGGGGGATTACGCCAATGAACGAGGGTCCTTTGTCAGAAGTCCCTCACCATTCACTCCCAAAGCTGTTTCCAGAGACTGGGCAGCCAGAGGCTCTGAAAACATTGCGGCGGCTTCTGCTGGACAAAGCAGGACATGGGAAGATTCACACACATGCACACGCACACACGCGCACACGCACACCCCACTGTGCACAGCCTCTCTGATGGTTTAATTTTAAACATTTGACAGCAAATTTTCTGCCATATTTCACGTGCAGCCCCTTCAAAAACTTCTAAAAACATTCGTTTATTTGTCTATGAGGGGGTGTCTGGGAGAGAAGTGCACTTGGGTGCACTTGGGCTACAAGCATCTATGTAGAAATCAGAGAGGATGACTGGATGGAGCTGGGTCCGTTCTGGGAATGGAGCTCGGCTGTCAGGCTCGGCACAACTGACTTGACCCACTGGGCCCCCCAAAATTCCCTGTTCTGGGGCAGGTCGTCCCCCTAACTCTGACAGTCGGGAAGAACAGCTAATGCTGCAGCCCTGAGAACAGCTATAAGGCGAGCCATTTCCCACTGCTGTTTATCTCGTGATACGATTCGCCTGCAGTGGACAGACTCAGTCGGCGGCTCCTGCATGCAAGTTCTCCCCTCTTCTATCTCTGCTGGAAGCTGGAAGCCTCCAGTTTGATGAGTTGCCTCTCTTGTCCCACTCCCAGTTAGGCTCCGATCTCCTCTGTGGATGTGTGAGCACCTGACCTGCAGATGTCTGCTACGCATCTGCTGCCTCTGACTGCCCTTACTTTCCATTTGTTGTTTTACTTTTCCTTGTTAGGCTTAATCTGGAGCTGAAGTACAGTTACAAGAGACTGTCGACTGTCGTCCAGGACGTGTGGACAGCAGCCAAAGGGATGCATGCCCTAGGTTAAACAAAAAGTCGGTCAGGAAACCAGCAGTGAAAACGAGCAGTCTCCACTCTGTCTCTAGATGCTTCTAGGGCTACTATTCTAACTGCCTGTTTTTAGTCCCCGTCCCCCCCAATGTGCTAACACGGGTGATACATACTGCCAAGCCTGCAGACCTGGGTTCAATCCCCAGGGCCCATGTAGTAGGAGAACACAGACCCAAGCTGTCCTCTGACCCTCACATGTCCACAGTGCCCAGACCCCAAGATACACACACAATAAATAGATAAGTATAATTAAAATTTAGTTCGAGTGTGCTCAGCTCTTCTGCTAACACTTGTTCTCATTTTGAGTTTCGGTTGCATTTGAAATTTTCAATCAAGGGCTTCATTTCTTATTATGTTGACCACAGAACCACCTCCATTCTCCCGTACTTCCTTTTACCTTTAAAATTTTCATTTTTCCTCATCAGTGTTGGCAAACCCTAGCACTGGAGACAGATTTCTGTGAGTTTGAGACCAGCCTTGTCTACAGAGCAAGTTCCAGCATAGCCAGGGTTACACAGAGAAACCCTGTTTTGAAAAACAAAGCAACAACAGAAAACGCACTTAAAAGTTATTTTTATTTCTAGAGTGTGTGTATGCATATGAATGTGGGTGCCCATGGAGGCCAAAGATGTTGAACCCTGGATCTGGAGTTACAGGCTACCCAATGTGGGTGCTGGGAATTGAACTCAGTTCCTCTAGAAGAACTACTAGTTTTTAACCACTGAGTCACCTCTTCAGCCTCCAAAATTCACTTTCTATTGGTGAATTATGGTTACATATATTTGCAGGGGTACATTGTGATGTGTTGATAGATGTAAATAATGTAGAATGGTTAAGTCAAACTAGGGTGTACGTGTGTGTGCATATGTATGCATGTGTGTATGCATGTCTGTGTGCATGAGCATGTGTGTGCATGTCTGTGTGTGTGTGCGCATGTGTGCATATGTGTGCATGTGTGTGTGCATATGTGTGTGCATATGTGTGCATGTGTGTGTGTATGTGTGTGCATACACACATATACATTGTGAATTTCTGTAATTTACTCTCTCAGCAATGCTTTATTACTATTAGTTGCAGCTACCACACTGGGTCCTAGACTTAAACGCATTCCTCCTGTCTATTTGAAGGTTGTACTGCTGGAGTTCAGACGCAGATACTACACCAAATGCCTCTGACATCCAACAGAAGGAAAGGAGGTTCTGTCATATGCCTGAAGGACAGCTTTTCCAGGAGGTCCCTTCTTACTCATGTCATTTCCCCAGGTAATCACACCAGCTGGGAGAGCTGGCTCATTGTGTCGGGAGAGAAGGCTTGCATTGGTGCCCTGACAGAGTGCAATGAACTTTTCCCTAAGCTGTGGTCCATTTCCCCAGTCACTACTTCTTCCTATTCCTCCTCCTCCTCCTCCTCCTCCTCCTCCTCCTCCTCCTCCTCCTCCTCCTCCTCCTCCTCCTCCTCCTCCAAGAGTTTGTGTACCTCCTCATCTCCCTGTGAAGAATACACACAAGCTTGTGGCTGTCACTGGGCACCCAAGTTAATTCTCTATTAACAAGACAAAACACCATGGCCACAGCAACTTATGAAAGGAAATATTTAACTTGTGTTAGTTTCAGAAACTCATCATGACAGGGAGCATGGCAGCAATCAGGCAAGCATGGCACTGGATCAGTGGCTGAGCTTACATCCTGAGACACAACCATAAAAGAAAGGGGGGGAGGGGAAGAAGAGGGGGGTAGAAAGGAGAGAGGGAGGGAAGGAGGGGGAGGGAGAGATAGTGCATGTGGCATAGGCTTCTGAAATCTCAAAGCCCAACCCCAGAACATACCCACTATAACAAGTCCTCACTTCCTAATCCTTACCAAACAGTTCTACCAACTGGAGAGCAAGTATCCAAGCACAAGAGCACAGGAGGGCCATTCCTATTCAAAACACTACGCTAGGCAACTGAATATTCAGGCTGTGATGCCCCTGGTCAGTGAGCCTGTTTCTCTCTCTCTCTCTCTCTCTCTCTCTCTCTCTCTGAAAGCTGCAAACATAGCCCGCTAAAATAAATGGACAGTAGATGGGTAAACAGGAGGAGAGGCAGAGACAGAGACAGAGACAGAGACAGACAGAGACAGACAGACAGACAAAGGGAGAGAGACAGAGAAAGGAGAGACAGAGACAAAGAGAGAGGAGAGACAGAGAGAGACAGAGACAGAGGGTGAGACAGAGACAGAGAGAGGAGAGACAGAAACAGAGAGAGGAGAGACAGAGAGAGACAGAGACAGAGAGACAGACAGAGGAGAAACAGAGATTCCCCTGACTCCCATGGTTTCCTTTGACCAATGTCTTTCCATCCCATGCCCTTCTCTCCCGTTTATGGCTGTTACCCAGGCTGCTGACCATAATTTTATTGATGGTCATCACCTCTAAGTTGTTTACTGAAACTACAAGTAAACATACACCTCTATGTTGGTTCTAGAAGGTTAATACATGGACTGCAGTGGCTGTAACTGGGGCAGAGGGTAATGGCAGCCCACCCAGTCTCCACCCATTTTGTCCTAACATAACCCCATATTTTCCACATGGCTATAAATTTCAGAGGGAGCCCATTACATTCTTAGCAAGAAAGAACCTATCGTGGAATAATTGGTGCCTTGTTTGTTCAGTTTATTTGAGACAGGGACTTTCTATGTAGCCCTGGCTGTCCTAGAATTTGATATGCAGACCAGGCTGGCCTTGAACTCACAGAGATCTCCCTGCTTCCCCCTCCTGAGTGCTGGGATTAAAGGTGTGTGCTACCATGTTGGTTAATTGGTGTGCATGTATATTATATATGTTTAAATGTAGAATTTATACAACGTATTTAGATCATACTCACCCTGCACTCTGTCCCTTAACTCCTTTTAGACACACCCCAACCTCTCTTCTCCCCAACTTCTTGACCTCATTCTTGTTTGTTTGTTTGTTTGTTTGAGACAGGGTTTTGTTATATAGCTTTTGCTGGCCTGGAACTCACCATATAGACCACGCTGGTCTCTAACGCATAGAGATCCACTTGCCTCTGCCTCCCGGAGTCCTGGGATTGAAGCATGTGCCAACATACCTAGTGTCCTTTTCTAAAGAAAAAAAAAAAAACAACAACAAAAACAAACCCATCAACTAAACAAAAACCCTGATTTGTGCTGCCTGAACACTCATGGGTATAGAGCCATCTACTGGAGCATGGTCAGCCTATCAGGACCCACACCTTTAAAGAAGACTCTTTTCCACACAAACCATTAACTGAACAGCTACTCAGTTAGGGGAGGAGTCCACAAGCCCCTCCTCCCTCCATGGTAGAATACTGATTGTCTTGCTCCTGTGTGGTCTTGTGCTCTCACAGCTACCATGAGTTCACAAGTGCCGTGACCTCGTCATGCTCAGAGAGGAAAACAGTTTCTCTCTGGTCCTCCATGGCCTCTGACTCTTACAGTCCCTCCGTCCCCTCTTCTGCACTGGTTCCCAAGGCTTCGGTGGTTTGTTGATATAGAAGTCACATTGTGACCACTGACGCTTTGTCATACCTTGACTAGCTGTGAGTTTCTGTGTCAATGGCTGCATAAAAAACAAACACAAAACCAAAACCCTGATGCAGTCTGAGAGCCGCATGAACCTGTGGTATAGAGATAGTAATTCAGCAGACAGTTTCATAGTGTGTCCATTTAGCAGAACCTGTGGTATAGAGATAGTAATTCAGCAGACAGTTTCATAGTGTGTCCACTTAGCAGAACCTGTGGTATAGAGATAGTAATTCAGCAGACAGTTTCATAGTGTGTCCACTTAGCAGAATAGTAGCAGCAAGCTCACCCCTGGGCCCTGCGAATAATCAGCTCTTTAAACTCAGGGTACAACAGAATGACTGGAAGGCTGTTGAAAACGTGGGTTTTGGGGCTACACTCTCAGTCTAACGTGGTAAATATGATGTTAAGTTGGAGGATTTGTGTGTCCAACAGGCACTTGGGTGATACAGACTGTGGATACTGCAGTGTAGGAACCTTGTTGAGAACCTTTAATTACATGAAGCTTGGCCATCTCGGTAATTAGTGCATACTGCATTAATAATGACTGAAAAAGATTAGAATTTCAAACTAGGAAATCTTCTTCTTCTTCTTCTTCTTCTTCTTCTTCTTCTTCTTCTTCTTCTTCTTCTTCTTCTTCTTCTTCTTCTTCTTCCTCCTCCTCCTCCTCCTCCTCCTCCTCCTCCTCCTCCTCCTCCTCTTCCTCCTCCTCCTCTTCCTCCTCCTCTTCCTCCTCCTCCCCTTCCTCCTCCTCCTCTTCCTCCTCTTCTTCCTCTTCTCCTCCTCTTCCTCCTTCCTCCTCTTTCTCCTCTTCCTCCTCCTCCTTCTTCTTTTTCTTCCTCCTCCTCCTTCTACTTCCTCCTTCTTCTTATTCTCCTCCTCCTCCCCTCCCCTCCTCCCCTCTCCTCCTCCTCTCCCCTCCTCCTTCCCCTCCTCCTCTTCCCCTTTTCTTTTCCTCTTCCCCCTCTTCCTCCTCTTCCTTTTTGTTTTTTCAGACAAGGATTTTCTATATAGCCCTGGCTATCCTAAAACTTGCTTTGTAGACCAGGCTGACCTCAAATTCCTATCCACCTGCTTCTGCCCCCCAAATGCTGGAACTAAAGGCATGTGCCAACACTGCCTGGTAAATTAATTTCTTGATGAGAAAGCTTTGGCTTCTGGGTTCCTTCTGCTTTGGACTCTGTCATCTGGGGGAGTGACTGACACTGGCCTATACCCGCAAGACCTTCATGCTGCCCAGGAGCAAGCAAGGCAGCAGAGAGCACAGAAATGTTCAAGGATCAGCTCACCACCTGCTTACAGCCTTTTCAGGTATGTCCTACTAGTCAGAACGTAGTCATGTGACCATAACTAAGGGAGGCTGGCAAGGGCTGCTCTGTCCTGTTGGTCATGTGTAAGCCTGGACGTTTATCACAGTAAGGGAAAGAGAAGTGTGTAATGAACCACGTCTGCTGTGTGATTCTGTTCCTGTTTCCAGCAATGCTTTTAGACACGCCAAGGCCTCAGTGTCAGTCAGGGGCAGGATGGGATGTCTGTGGGGGAACTCAGGGGTTTCCTATCTTTGAGAGAAACACGGTGTCCTCTTCGGGATTCTGTCATGTTATATATAAGCACTGAGGGAACAGTGGGAAAGTTGCTATTATGAGGAGAGCTGGTCTTTGAATAAACGAGACAGAGATAGAAGAAAAGCCAAGCATTTGATGAAATGTCAGAGCCACTTAATTAACCAGTCAGCTTCCCTGCCTGCCTATAGAAACTTAATATGTCATATAGTACATTTCTTTCTACTAAAAATTTTTAAAATCTTAGGAATATGTATGCCTTTCTTGCATATACATCTGTGTACCCTGTATATGCCTGGGTCCTGCGGGGACCAGAAAAGGACATTGGATCCTCTAGAACTGAGGTTAGAAATGTCTGAAGGCTACCACCTGAGTGCTGGGAATTGAACCTGAGTCCTCTGGAAGAGAAGCCAGTGCTCTTAACCACAGAGCCATGACTCCAGCACCCGTTTGTCTGTTTGTTTTTGATACAGGGTTTTTGTACCTCAGGTTGGCCTTGGATTCAATGTGTAGCCAAGGACAATCTCAGCTTCTAATCCTCCTGCTCCCATCTAGAGATCTCTGGGACTCCAGGTATAAATTATCACATTTGGTCCACGGCATGTTAGGGATTGGACCCAGGGCTTCACGCCAACTAGGCAGTCCCTCCCCAGCCACATCCCCAGCCCCCACTTCTTGTTCCTTAATCCCATTGTTGCGTACAGATTAAATCATCTAAAGTGGACCTATGGCTTTCTAATTATCTTCCTGCCATTTTCCTTTCAGAGTCTTGATGTCTTTCTTTAATTTTACATTTATTACTTCATGAGTGGGGTGCAAATGTGTGCAGTGCATGTGGTCAGTGGAGAACGTGTGGGAAGTTGGTGTTTTCTCCCACGAGGGTCCTGGGGATTGACCTCACATGCGGTGACAAGTTCCTTTACCCACTGAGTCACCTCCCAGGTGCTGGTCTCCTTCTGTTAGTCTAAATGCTGAAAGTTAGCATAAAAATTAAAAATTCTCTGCTTTCCTCCCAAAGCAGCTTCCTCCTATGCCTCTGGCGCCTGCTGTCCATGTCTGCTACACGGCTGTCAGCCAGGGGTTCCCTTTAATGGCTTAGCTCATTAAAAAAACCACCCTTTCATAGACCCAATGTCTTTCCCCCTGGTTTCCTTCTATCTTGCCGAGGCACAGTATATTCTAAGAAAAGATACCTGGGAAGAGGGCGTTCTGAGTTCTTGGTATGTTGGTTCCCATGTGATGAATGGCTGTCTTCTCAAGGTGTGATCCCGGTGATGTATTCTGGGTGGAATTCCTTCTGTGAAGGAAACAAACTTTTATCTTTAGCCTTTTAGAGCTTTTCAAGTGAGCCCAAGAGTTAAACTGACATAAGAGAAATCAACAAAAAGAAAAACAAATACATTTCTTTAGTGCAACTTTTACATGGCACGGGAAACATTATAAAGAGACTCAACAAGTAGTAAATTGTGAAAATGTAACAAACTCAGGGGCTTGGTCTGAGGTAGCTAACGGGGTAGAGAAGTCTGGGAGGTGTGGGATTGATCTAGCAAGGTTTTTTAGTACATATTTCCCTCAGCCATCAGCCACTTTGTGTTTTACTTGGTTTTGAGGTAGGTCTCATTCTATAGCCAGGTTGTCCTGTAAATGAGTATATAGCCCAGGCTAGCCTTGAACCTAGGGCAATCCTACATCTGTCTCCCAGTGCTGGGATTAAAGACACAAACTATCATACCTCGCCTAGCCTTAATGATGGTGAGAGTAATATTTTACTTTCTTTCTTTCTTTATTATTTTGGCTGTTGTTACTGTTTGTTTTTAAATTTTATTATTTTGTATGTGTTTTGCCTGCATGTATGTCTGTGCACTACAGGCATGCAGTGCCCCGGAAGCCAGAATAGGGCTTTGGATCCTCTGGCACTGGAACTGTGGATGGCTGCAAACCACTATGTGAGCACTACCTAACCCGAGCCCTCTGCGAGGACGAGCGCTCCTAATCACTGCCCTCCCTCTAGCCCTATCATTTTGGCTTTTTTATTGTTGTTGTTGTTGCTGCTGTTGTTTTTCCTTCGCTTCATTTATGGTTTGACTATCTACTCCCGCACGTATGCCTGTGCACCACACATACGCCGCGCCCGTGGGAACACAGAGAAGGTGCTTGATACCATGGAACTGGAGTTACAGACGGTTGTGAGCCACCAATGTAGGCACTGGGAACCCCACGGATCTAGCTTTGTAGCCCTTGCTGTAGCCCTGGCTGGCCTTGAACTCACAGGGGTCTGCCTACCTCTGCCTCTCCACTGCTCAAATTAAAGGTGTGTGTGCTGTACCTGGGAAGAGAAGACATCTTCCCCATGCCGGTTGCATCCACTAATTTTTTGTTTTGTTTTGCTTTGTTTTTCTCATGAAACAGTCTTACTGTTCTGTGCTGGCTGACCTAGAACTTACCATGTAGTCCAGGCTGGCCCGCCACAGAGCTGTCTCTGCTTCCCCAGTATTGAGATTAAAGGTGTGTGCCATCATCCTTGGCCGCATCTTCTGTTTTTTTTTGTTCTTTTTTTTGTTTTTCAGAGCTGGGGACCTAACCCAGGGCCTTGCGCTTCCTAGGCAAGCGCTCTACCACTGAGCTAAATCCCCAACCGCATCTTCTGTTTTTAAGGAACAGAAACGTCATCTTGATGCTGTTACACCTTCTGTTTTTCGAGGTGCTTGAGAAACTCCGCATCTTCTGGTGACCCTGCAGCTTCTTTGAGTTGACCTTTGACCTTTGCTCTTCGGTTGTGCTCTTTTTTTTTTTTTTTTTCTCACTAGTGCTTTACTAGGACCACAGAGAATCATCACTAAGTACCACGTCTTATTTTTGAGTCTTGCTGCTTCGTTTTCTTCTCCTCCTCCTCCATTTGGGTTTTTGAGACAGAGTTTTTCCTGTGTAGCCCTGGCTGTCCTGAAACTCACTAAGTGCACCAGGCAGGATGTGAACTTACAGAGATCCATCCACCGTGTCTGCTTCCTGAGTGTTGGGATTCGAGGTGAGCGCCCCACCGTACCTAGTTCATGTTTGGCTTCTTTTAAGACAAGGTCTCACACCATGGTCTGGGCTGGCCTCTTACCACACAACCCAGACTGATCAGAGACTCTACAGGCGATCTTCCTGCCCCAGTTCTCCAGATGCCGAGATTACAGGTGTGTGCTACTGTGCATAGCTATCAACTAATACGCCCTTTCTTCATTTTAAGCTTTAAGCTTGCTCTCTTTTAATACCAATTATAATCTAGGATTTTTTTATTGTTGTTACTAAAAAGAAAGAAAGTTAGCCAGGCATAATGGTGCATGCCTTTAAATCCAGCACCTTGGGAGGCAGAGACGGGCAGATCTGAGTTTGAGGTCTGCGTAGTCTGCATGGTAATATACAGGATGGCCAGGGCTATATAGTGTCCTAAAAATCAAAAAGGAAGGAACAAAGGAAGGAAGGAAGGAAGGGAAGAAAGAAAGGAAGGAAGGAAGGGAAGGAAGGAAGGAAGGAAGGAAGGAAGGAAGGAAGGGAAGAAAGAAAAGGGAAGGAAGGAAGGAAGGAAGGAAGGAAGGGAAGAAAGAAAGGAAGGAAAGAAGGAAGGGAAGGAAGGAAGAAAAAAGGAAAGAAAAGTCTGTTTCTATGGACACAGCATCTTTGTTAATTTTCTCTTGCTGAGATGAGACACCATGACTTACAGAAGAGTTTATTGGAGTCACCGTTTTCAGAGAATGAGCCGTGAGGAGCATGGCAGCAGGTAGATAGACATGACCTTAGTGTAGCAGCTAAGAGCTTACATATTGATCCACAGGCACGAGGAAGAGCAAGCTAACTGGGGACGGCGTGGGATTCTTGAAACCACAAAGGCTAACCCATAGCGACACTCCTCCTGAAACAAGGCCACACCTCCTGATCCTTGGGAGCAGTTCCACCCACTGGGGACCAAGTGTTCAAATACATGGGCCTATCGGTGCTGTTGTTATCTGAACCACCATAACATGAAATCTCATCAAAATGGACCAATTACGTGAGCAGATGTTTAAAGGATGCGAGCAGTGTGTGTGCTGCTACGGATTAAATCCAGGGCCTCAGACTCTGCCACCGAGCTACACACCGACCCACAAAGGAACGTTTTTTTGGGGACCTACTATATGCCTATTAACTTTCCTATATTTATGAATTCTCTTGGTTTTGGTTTACCGCCCCCCCTGAAAGCACATCACTCATCATCATAAATAAAACCGTTTACAAAAAAAGTACAAGGTCATTCAAGGATAGCCTTGGCCACATCGAGGGGCTGAGGCTAGCCTGGGCTACATGAGATTCTGTCTCAAAAAATAAAAAGTATCCTGTAGAAACAAAACAGACTGCGAAAGTGACCTAGGGGACAGCAATGCATTTTGGGGTAAAGTAGATCGTTTGACAATGCAAAGTCACTGCAAGCTGAATCAAAACGAGTGTGGGGCTCCCCTCTGGCCAGTCTTCACTAGTGTCACTGAATGTTTACAGGATTAGCAACCCGTGGCTGTTGCAGAAACCCTTAGTTACCCATTCTGATGTAGCTGTACCCAGTATGCACCGTTGTCTTACTTCCTTCACTAGAAGGCAGACCCCACCCATGTATACAAGGACAGTTTTGCATGTGCTAATTACCATGGCTGTTTGGGGGCAGTTCAGACACTTATTCCCTTCCTTATAAAATTGAACGTCAACAGGGTGAAATCCTCCCAGCCTAAACCAGATCTGTGCGGCTTCAGCACAGGTTCCCTTTCAGCTGTCTGGAACCCCAGCCGCACACAGGCTGTGTCTGTAGCTGGTGCACATTTGCATGTGGCTTGCATAAATAATTTTCCCCTAGTTGAACTTTCGTTACCTCTGTGGTTTCACTTCCCCCTACTTTCTGTCATTCATGTCCACGTCTTTCACAGACACACAAGGGTGGGGGCTAAAGACATCAGTATCTTCTGGATATCCATGTGCGTGAGTCTTCCGGTTGTCAGGACATTTGGAAGTTCATGCCCCACTGCCACCAAGCGTGTGTGTGGGGGAGTTGTTTCGCTTGCATGTGTTATCTACACACCACATGAGTGCAATGCCAAGGAAGGCCAGAGGGGGTGCCAGAGCTCCCAGAACTGGAGTTGGCAGATGGCTTCTAGGGGACAGGTGGGTGCTGGGTACTGAACTCTGGACATTTGTAGGAACAGCCAGTGCTTTTAACTTCTGAGCCATTTCTCCAGACCAGAGTTCCTGCCTTTAAGAAAAGTTAGATGAGCCCTCCCTGCCCCAGCTTTCAAGGGTATGTGCGTTTATAAGCAAATGTGTGTCTGCCCAGAAAACACTTATATTGATGTAATCTGCCTTCCAGGAGTTTCGAGTCCCCATAAAGCCCTATATAAACCCTGTTTGTCTACAGGAACTCAATCCTCCCCCAACCTGAGCTTCCTGGGCGCAGTGAGCATCTCTCCTTCCCACGCTTTGTCTACTTCCTCCATGCCCCACATCTAGAGGCTCCTCTGAGGCTTCCTTCTGGCTGTTTCATTTCTGTCTCTCGGCCGTGGTGCCTCTCTCACCCGGTGTGAGGCCCTCTACCTTATTTCTCAGAGGAAGGCAACGATTCCATACTTAACAGACGTTACCAAGGTTTGATGAGAACCTGAGGGTGCTGTTCTGAAGAAAATGGAAACTTGACAGTGGTCAGCGTCAGTGGCCGTTTTTTGGGCACTACCCTGCAGTTAAGGTCCTGGCAGACGTGCTTTCTGTCCACTTTTAGTCCACACCTTCTCAGCGGCCTTACTTCCGCTCTGTCATCAGGTAGAGGAAGCAGAAACCCAAGAGCAATAACAGAACGAACCTGTGCTAACACAAAGACTCCTCCATGTTACTGGAAGGCACACCACAGCAGTGAGGCATTGTTAAGCAGCATCTACCATCTCCAGGTGAATGACGTGCCTTTCCCTCCCGCTTAAGAACAACGTGCTACGGGCCTGGAGAGATAGCTCAGTGGTTAAGAGCATTTGCTGCTCTTGCATAAGACCAGGGTTCAGCAGCGCCGTGGCGGTGCATGACCATCTGTAGCTCCAGTCCCAGGGGATCTGATGCCCTCTTCTGGTCTCTGAGGGCCGCTAACTGTGTGTTGTACACATAGCCTCGTGCAGGCAAGATACTCATATTTAGATAAATAAATCTTAAAAAGAACTCACTGATCTAAGTACAAACTTCTTGTAAGCGCCTACCTCATAGTCCAGGCACAGTGCCAGATTTAAATAAGCGCTTACAGATTCTTCCTGATACTGAACCCTTTCAACTATACTCCCTTCTTTGTTATTTATGGCCAGACAGATTGTTTGAGAGATCCCAAGGAATACGGGCTCTCCCTGGCCTCTTTCACCTGGGAACAATCCCCTAACTCTGGTCCTGTTTTCTGTGGTGGGTTGACCGGATGGCTTTGGACAAGTCACCTGACCTCTCAGAACTTTATTTCACACATAGAGGAAGGAAAATGTTACCAGCCTCTGTGATTTAATGAAGGGCAAATGAAAGAATTTGTAGTGGAGACGTAGGAGCGTTGGTGTAGTTTAGAATAATGTGTGCCTGGCCTGACCTTGGCATGCACGAGGCCTTGGGATTCAATCCCTAGTATAGAAAGGAAAGAAGCAGAGAAAGGAAGACAAAGGCCATATAAAAATGTCTGCAAGGGCTAGAGAGATGGCTTAGTGGCTAAGAGTACTTAGCTACTCTTGCAGAGGACCTGGATTTAGCTCCTAACACCTCGTGAGGTAGCTTAAAACCACCTGTAACTCGAGCTCCAAGGGAACAAGCACCATCCTCTGGTACCAACACACACACACACACACACACACACACACACACACACACACACACACACACAAATAAGCATAAATCCTTAAAAGTTTTAAACTATCTATAATTGCGCACCGCTCTCCTGCCAAACTTCTTGGCTCATTCTATAACTTTCTGACGTGCAATTCGTCAGGAGATCTACTTTGTTTGGATCGCCGGATATTGCTGGAAGCCAGCTGGGCCTGTCATGTTTTGAATGAAATGTTCTCCATGGTCCCAGGCATGTGAACACTTGGTCTCAAGATGAAGACTTATAAAGTGTGGCCTTATGGAGGAAGTACATCACTTGGGGCTGGTCTTTGAGGTATCAGGGACTCATGCCATTCCCAGGGGCCTCTCTGCTTCCTGACTGCTTTTTAAGATGTGAGCTCTCAGCTTACCCCTCCAGGCCCTGTTCTTGCCTGCCGCCTCAGTTCCCCAATAGTTTCCCAACCATGATGGTTATGGACTCTGTTCCTCAGGAACAGAAGCCCAGATAAGTCCTTCCATAAGTTGCCTCGCTCATGGTGTTTGATCACAGGGATAGAAAAGTCGCTGATACAGGAGCAGAGATATTTTTTAAAGAATTATTTTATTTATTTTATGTATAACTATACTGTCCACTGTCTTCAGACACACCAGAAGAGGGCATCAGATCCCATTACAGATGGTTGGGAGCCACCATGTGGTTACTGGGAATTGAACTCAGAACCTCTGGAAGAATAGTCAGGGTTCTTAACTGCCGAGCCATCTCTCCAGCCCAGAAAGATTTTTTTATTGCTTGGTTTCCGGCAGGGTGTTCTTGTAACACACAGTGTACAGACAATTCAGTGAGTTGGTTTTCCATTTTCACTGTGGGTCCTGAGGATCAAATCAAGGTTGTCAGGCTTGGTAGCCATGACCTTACCCTCCGAGCCATCTCACTGGTCCCTGAAATGATTCTTTTTGAACACAGAGTCAGTCATTCATATTATCTTTTTTGCTCCCAGGACCTCAGACCTTTGCCAGACTCCTGGAAAGGTTTGGATATTAGATTTTCTTTTTCTGGAGGAATAAAGCTAAGGGGATATAAAGTTACCCTTGGGGCTTTCAGCGCATTGATCCCAGGAGACACGCACCCATACCCAAACCCAGTGATGCTCAGGCCCTCAAAATAAAACGGCTTAATATTTCTGCATTTCCTATGTGGTCCCCTATACTTTAGGTCACTTTCATATTATAAGTTATCTAACAAATAAATGCTGTATAAATAGTCCTAACTACATAGTACATGGCAAGGAATGTAACACTACTATCGCTTTTTAAAAAGATTATTATTTTTATTTTATGTGTAGATTTTATAGATGTGTGAGCATTGTGTACATGCCCGGTGTCCACAGAGGCCAGTAAGGGCCATTCTTAAGTGGGTGGTCCTTGGAACTGGAGTTACAGGTGGTTGTGAGCCGCCATGTGGGACCTGGAAGTCAAACCGGATCAAAGCCGGAGTCCTCTTTAAGAGCAGGCAGTGCTCTTAACCACTGAGCCATCGCTCCAGGAAAACGGTTCTCACGCCATGAGTCACGCCATGGGTCTCGACCCTTGGGGAGGTAGGGTTGGCAAAAAAACGCTTTCGCAGGGGTCACAGGTATCAGATATTTAATTTATGATTTGTAACAGTAGCAAAATTACAGTTATGAAGTAGCAACAAAGTAATTTTGTGGTTGAGAGTTGCCACAGCATAAGGAACTGTATTAAAGGCTCCCAGCCTTAGGGAGGTTGAGAACTGCTGTCTTTTAAATAAGTTTGTTGTTTGTTCCTGGAGGAAGTCTGGAACTTGAGCTTGATATGTAGCTCAGAGTAGCCTCAAACCCATGATCCTCTTGCCCTAGTCACTGAGTGCAGGGGTTGAAGACATAGGCAAACACTGACTTCAAATACTTTCAAAAAGATATCACTGTCTTAAGTACAAGTCTGTGTCTGTGAGTGCAGGTGTATCCAGAGACCAGAGGAGTCAGATCGCCCTGGGACTGGAGTTACAGTTGATTGTGAGTGCTAGGACTTGAACTCTGGTCCTCTGGAAAAGTAGTATATGCTTAAGCCCAGAGCCATCTATCTCTCCAGCCCTCCCAAATACCTTTAAACCCTCAGCTGATGAGTTGAATGCGTAGAGGGTATGATGGTTTAATTTTATCATTTGAGCTGTAAACTGCCCAGGGGATTGGTGAGGTACACATCTGGGCGTGCCTTTAAGGGTATTTCCAGAGAGACAAACGGGGATGGGAAAACCCCACCATGTGAGCAGAACCATTCTTAAGTGGGTGGCATAAAGGGGGGGAAAGAGAAAGTTATCAGACAGGGCCAGCAAGATGGCTCAGGGTAAGGCTGCTTGCCACTGAGCCTGACAATCCCAAGTTCTGATCCAGAACCCACATGGCAAAGAGAACTGACTCCCACAAGCTGTCCTCTTCGAAATTCTGAGTGGCAGAGAAGTGGAGGCAAGGGAAAATCCAGAGACGTTAGTCCCAGTCTGAGGGCCCAAGGAGCTTGGGCCTCCTGAATTTGCAGGCAAGCAGAAAGCCAGGGGGCAATTTTCCCCTCACACTTTTGGTTGCCTTTGGGCCCTAAATGGCCCAGCAGATCCCCGGCTGTGCAGTGGGCTTCACCACAGGCAGGCTGAAATGCCAATCTCACCAGAAGCACCTCATCCACATCCTCTGGGCACCCCGCAGCACCATAAGAAGCTATCAGAATCACAAGGTCAAAGAAGAACGCCACGGAAGACTGAGCTCTGCAAAGGGACTCATTTGTTCCAGTGAGAACTGAAGCTGCAGGCCCTGGGGCACATACATTTCCTAAGCTGACCATGCATGACGCCACCAGTAATAATCTTGGCCCATTGTTCATTGTTCTGTGCCTCAGTTTCCTCACTTGTAAAATAAGCCCACAACACCATCTTTTTCAGTGGTTCTCCCCATGAGTGTTAAATAAGTTATTTTAGAGAAGGGCCTTGGGGGTACAATACAACAAACGTTAACCATCCTTATGCCTGAACAGGATACTGCTGGGGTGGGGGAGACTCACCCCAGACTCCAGGCAGACATGTGCTGCAGAAGGAGCTGAGAGTTCTGCGTCTTGATCTGCAGGCAGCAGGAAGCTAATGCCACACTAGGCCTAGCTTGAGCATTTGAGACCCTAAAGCCCGTCCCTACAGTGACACAGTTCCTTCGACAAGTCCCCACCTCCTAACAGTACACACCCTGTGGGCTTAGCACTCAAACACATGAGTCTATGGGAGCCATTCCTATTTAAACCACCACACTGGGGAAGCAAGAAGAAAGTGTTCTGTTCCTTGGAGTCAAGGTTACTGTAGTTTCGGGCCACCTGGTATGGATGCTGGGATTTGAACTCAGGTCCTTTGCAAGAGCAGTACGTACTCTTACCCACTGAGCCATCTCTACAGCTCAGCATCATTCTTTTAAAATTCACATTCTTCTGATTTATTTCTAGATTTCATGCCACCACCGTTAGCTCACTTTGGAGTTCCCCTTGCTTTCACTAGATAGGGACAGAAGAAGACAGGAAACAATTTTATATTTTATAAACAATATCATCAAACGGTCACAGAGTGTGTGCGTGCGTTCTACTGCTTTGTTGATATACAAAGCTTGTGATCTACCTGCACTTCCCGGCCTCCCGTTCCCGCTACCCCCACCCAACCCCCACACACAGATACAATTTCCCCCCTGGTTTCACCTAACCAGTGATTTCCCACTTTGTGTTTATGGAATGTATTTCTTACTTATCCACAAAAACCTTCCTCCAAATATCGAAACGTGTGTGGGCGTGAGTCCGAGACAAACAGTAGAGGTGCTGTGTCCGGGAGCTCATTTATAAACGGTCGAGATCCCAGGACAGCAGCCTCTACTTCAGACTCCGATATGAAAAGCCGGTGCCTCCGGGCGAATGATCTCAGGGCTTTGGAGTGAAGGAAGGGAAAGTTTGCAGGCACATTCAGGTTGAACCTGTTTGGTGTCTTTTTGCTGTAGGGAGGTAACCACACACAGTCCAGCGTTTGCTTTCTCTGTGCCAAGTCCCAGAGCTTTCACAGGGAACGTGGAGGAACTGACTTACTATCTAGACAGGGGCTGCTTTGTAAGCCAAATGGCTAGCCCAGGATTCTGGCCAGCAGGGGAATGTTCTCAGAAAATAAAGCCACTTGCAAAAGCAGAGCTCTAAACCAGTTCTGTCATACCCAACAAAGGATGCTGACTAATTCTGCTACCAAATGTATTTCCCGCCCCACCAGAACACAAAGGGTCTGTCTACACTGTACTCATCCGTCCTGGGATCCTGCGGCCTCCTGGTGCGGACACTCCTCTGGTACCTGTGTGGAGAAACGTGTTTTCTCTTCCTTTCCTTTCCTTTCCCCTTTTCCTTTCCTTTCCTTTTCCTTTCCTTTCCTTTCCCTTTTCCTTTTCTTTTCCTTTTCCTTTCCTTTTCCCTTTCCTTTCCTTTCCTTCCCTTTCCTTTCCTTCCCTTCCCTTTCCTTTCCTTTTCCCTTTCCTTTCCTTTTCCTTTTCCCTTTCCTTTCCTTTCCTTTTCCTTTCCTTTTCCTTTTTCCCTTTTCCTTTCCTTTCCTCCCAGCATCTTGACTTCCCTCTCCTTTTCTCCTTCTCCCACTTGACGTTGCCCTCTGACCCTTTAAACGCACAGCCGCGAGTTCACTTCCTACGCTATGATGAAGAACTTCCTTCATTCTTGCCTCTGTTCTCACCTGGTATATTTTAGCCACGTTCTCTGTGTCATGAAAACCTTTTGAAAACATAACTCCCCTTTTCATGTTTTTTTGTTTTTGTTTTGTTTTTTGTTTTTGCATTTATTTCGAGCCGAATATATTTCCAGGCTGTACGTGTTTGTCTTCTGGGGTATCTTTTTCTTCCGTGTAGTCTCCTCTCCTGTTTCACAAACAATGCGTTCCTTGTTTTTCAGCGAGGAAATTCTCAGTGTAGCAGGGGAGGCTATGGGAAGATTAACCTGACCCAGCTCTGTCATCTCAGTGAAGCATCTGGATATGCCGATCCACCGGAGCTCGGTGTCTGCATCCTAAAGTTTAGCATTTTCAACGTGTGAAGGCAAAAGGTCAGCTTTCAGGCCAGCGAGACAGAATGCTCAGAGAGCAAAGGTGCTGGCTGCCAAGGCCAGTGACCTACGTTCAGTTCCCACGACAAATACAGCGGAGAGGAAACCAACTCTAGCATGCATTCACACACTCGCATGCACACTCACACACGTGCACAAGCATACGCACGCATGCACGTGCACAGAGTTATAGACACAAAGTCATAAATATAATTAAAAAAAATCATCACTCCCTTGGTCCACGGACCCTGCGTCCAGCCCCACTTTGCCTGGGTACCTGTGTTGGCTCTCCCTTTGTACTGCCAGGATGGTTTGCACTGCTTCTGTAAGTGACATCTGTCAGGTCCTTGGTGACTTTCATGAAATATGCCCTTGATGGCCAGGAAACATTCATGAACAGAGAATCAACAAAAGGAGTTGATCCTATAAACTTGCATGGTTTTGTTGGTTTTTTTCGGTCCAGGAGAGCAGTGAACCATTTTCCCAGGGTTGCTTTGGGCTGGTTACAGAACTGAAAACTCAACCCCTGTGCCCACTGTTTTACACGTTTCCAAGTGTGTGTCTTTCTGTACACTTACACTCTGAAAACATTTAAAATTTACTCTCTGGGCGTGACGGCGCATGCCTTTAGTCCTAGCGCTCAAGGCAGAGACAGGGAGATCTCTAAGTTCTCAAGGCCAGCTTGGTTTACACACTGAGTTCTAGAACAGTCAAAGATATGTAGAGAAACCCCTCCCCCCACCAAAAAAAATTAAGATTCACTCTAGCAGATGGCTCAACAGTTTTATATGGCTTGGAGCTTATAACTGCCTATAACTCCAGTCCCAGGAGACCCAGCATCCTCCTTGGACCTTGAGGGCACCTGCACTTGAACGGTCTTAACCGAAGACACCGCTCAGTGGCTGAGAGCGCTTTGCCAAGTTGTGTTCTCAGAGTTCATTTTTTGGTGGCTAACAATCACCTCTAACTCTAGCTCTAGGGGATCAGATACCCTATTTTGGACACATGCACGCACCTGCACGTGCGCGCACACACACACAAATTATTTTAAAATAATTTTTATAAAAAAGACTTCCTAGTTGAGAACCTTTGAGGTGCACAGCACCTCTCCTCCTGTGTTAGTCCTGGGGCTGCGTGCTAAGACCTCCAGAATCTCTCTTCATTCTGTAACTGAGAGCTCGTACTTCTGGACCAACATCACTCCGCTTTGCCCAAACTTCAGCGCCTGGAATACCTTTCTATTCACAGCTATGAGTCCCACTCTGCTACTGTCCACACATAAATGAGATCGCACAGCACTCCTGACCCCGGCTTCAGTCACGCGCAGGTTCACGCATGTCACCGGACTTCCCCGTGTTGAAGGGTCCTCCACTGTGTGTGGCTGGCACACTTTCATCCATTCACCTGTAGACATGCACACTGGTCACTTCCTGTGTCTGTGCTGTGGTAAGCAATGCTACGCTGAGTGAGTTCCGGTGCCTCTCTGAGAAAGGTCCGTCTTCCCTGCACTCTCCCCTCATCTTTAACTCCTCTGAATCTCCTTGCTGGAGATTATAGACTGCTGACAGCTGCCATGTGGGTGCTGGGACTCAAACCTGGGTCCTCTGAAGAGTAGCCAGTGCTCTTAAAGATAATCCATACTTACCTCAGAGTTGTAGAAAAGATTCAAGAGAGTAAGCATAGGTAACCTAATAGAACTTTGTTTTTATTAATTTTGTTTTTTTAGACCGCGGGTCCTGGGTAGGCTTGCCTTAAACTTAGTATCTAACTGAGGACGACCTTGAACTTCTTTAAAAAATATCTAAAAGATTAGTTTAATTATGGCTGTGTGTCCGTGTGCATATGAGTACTGGTGGCTGACGAAGCCAGACACTCTGGAACTAGGGTTATAGCAGTTTTGAGCCACCTGATGTGGGTGCTGGAAACCGAATGAAGCTGGGTCCTCTGCAAGAACAGTGATTGCTCTCGACTGCTGAGGATCTGTCTGGCCTCCCCCTTGAACGTCTGAGCTGCCTCCTTTGACTTCTAGGATTCCCTCATGAAAGGCTCATGCAGTGCTAGGGAAGGAACCCAGGGCTCCATTGTAGACTAGGCAGGCACTCCACCAGCTGAGCCATAGCCCCAGCCCGGTGAGCCTCTTCCAAATGGAAAGACCACCACTTACAACAAAGAGCAGACTGTACAGAGGAAATTAAAGATTGAAGCGACACGAGATGAGATTTTAAGCTGACCCTCGGTCTGCTCCCAGTTGTGTTTGGTACACGGCACTGTGCCTGGCAGACCCCCAGCCCTCAGTCACTGTGTGTTGCTTTTTGTGAATAGCTTCAAAGCAAGATGTTCCTTTGACTCCAGTACCACGAGGTTACCCAGTTGACTGAGCACTTTTTACGCCTAAGACTGCCCTGTTGTTGCAGTTCGCTGAGCCCTTGAGCGTAAAATCACCATGCCAGCCATAATTTCATCCGGAGAGCTTGGGATTTATGAGGTCATTTTCCTTTCAGTCCTCCCCCTCCGTCCTGATCTACCCTCTCACCACAAGCAAAGCAAAAACAAAGGGAAGGCCTTTCACAAAGTAACTCACAGCTGTTGCTCCTTTCTCTGGAATTACTAAGGGGGGTGGGCGGGTGGGGAGGACAGGAAAAGCCATGGGACCCCCACATCTCTTAAAGGATGCGCATCTGATAGATACTCCAGTGTAACTTCAGCTAACCCTCAGCCAGAGGAGGGCCAGGATACTGCCAGCACACATTTCCATACCAAAGAGTGTGAGGTGTGGGACAGCTGTTGCCATTGTCTTCTCAACAAAACGTCCTTCTTTACCCTAGAGAGTTGGTCTTCCCAGATCCCAAACGATCACCATGGGACGGGTTACTGAGGCGGATACATAATCCGCCCCAACCAATCATGCCAACCCAGCCATGTTTACACAGTGCACCGGGCACCATCCCAAGCAAGTCCAATCGCATCTCTTCCAAGAGATTTTCTGGGAAACCTGGGGAGGGTCTCCCTCTGGAAGCATGAGTCATAGGCTATTTATATGACGGGGGCCGGTAGGAGCCTTCTTCCCTGTAACATAGGAGGTGCGTATTTGGATCAGAAGAGAATGAGGCCGCAGGCAAAGACAAACAGAGACAGATAAACCTGAGCGGAAGAGTGGGAAACACAATCTTGATGACATCATTTGAGCACCTGAGTGCACCTGTGACTAAAGCCTTTGTTTAAATAAGCACAGCGTGAAGGCAGAAACAGAGTTCTGAGTTCCCCAGTCCACTCCCAGCTCCAGAGGGGCAGATCTCCCTGGAGCTGGAGTTACCGGGTAATTGCACAGGCTGGGAACTGAACTCAGGTTCTCTACAAGAGCAGTGTGTGCCCTGCTCAGACTTCTCTCACTGAGAAATTCTCCCTGGTGTTATCACATAAAGGTTGAAAGAAAGGAAACGTACCTAGCAGATCCAGGAGGAGAACTTGGACAGGAGCTACCATCCCTGATGAAGAGGATAAGGAACAGAGCAGGAGGTTTGACCTAGAGGGAGAGAGAGCTGTCTCATCAGCCCCAGAGTTTTAAGATTAAGTTAATTGAGGTGGGAACACTTCCGAGATTGGCAGCTACAACCATGAACCTGAGCCCTCACTGAAAAGAGAGGAAAAACCTGGCTTTGATCCCAGCACTCGTGACACTGAGGCAGGTGGATTTCTGTGAGTTTGAGGCCAGCTTGGTCTATATCCTAGTTCCAGGTGAGCCAGGGCTACACAGTGAGACCCTGTCTTTAAATAAATAAATAAATAAATTGGAAGAGTTGTGATAGAAATTGGCAGATATTCCATTCAATCAAACGGATAAATAATTACTACTATTAATTACTTCTCAAAAACGTGCTTTTAATGACTTCTGCAAGAAAAGTATGGGGGGGGTGTAGAGATATGGGTTCAGTTCCTAGCACCCTCACGGCTGCTTATAACAGTTCAGCACTCTAGTCACAGGGGCTGATGTCCTCCAGCCCCAGTAAAAACAGGCGCCCTCTTCTGGCTTCAATACCAGACATACATGTGATGAATATACGTACTGGCAGGCAAACACTCAGACACATAAAATAAAAAGAAATTAATAGTAATAATAAAAGAGGCAGGTGTGGTGGCATATATCTTTAGTATGTGGATCTCTTTGCCTCCAGAGCCTGCCTGGTCTACATAGTGAGTTCCAGGACAGCCAGAGATAAAGGATACATAGTAAGATCCTGTCTTAGTTAGAGTTTCCTTTGTTGAAAAGAGACACCACGACTAAGGCAACTCTTAGAAGGGACAGCATTTAATGGGGGCTGGCTTACAGTTTTAGAAGAAGGTTTAGTCCACTATTGTCCAGGAAGTATGGCAGAACCCAGGCAGATAGAGCGCTGGAGGAGCCAAGAATTCTACACCTTTATCCGAAGGCAGCCAGAATAATCTTTCGACCGGCAGTGAGGAGGAGGGACGGTCTCTCACATTGGGCGGAGCTTGGTCTCAGTACCTTAAACCCTACCCCCACAATGACTTACTTTCTCCAGTAAGGCCACACCTCCTAATAGTGCCACTTCCCATTGGCCTAGCATAGTCACACCACTACAGACTTGTAGTTAAGAGCACTGACTGCTCTTCTAGAGGTCCTGAGTTCAATTCCTAGCAACCACATGGTGGCTCACAGCCATTTGTAATGGGATCCGATGCCCTTTTCTGGTCTGACGGCTACAGTGTACTCACATATTTTGTATTATTTTCTGGTATGAAACCACCTATTAAAGGTCCCAGAAAGGCTAAGGCTTTGTAGCCGACTGATGACATCCTGTCATGATTTTATGTGGGGAGCAAAACAGAAATTCTGGGGCAAGGCCTGGTAGTGAAGGGGATTGTGGGTCCTGACCCAGGCACTCTGCTCCTCCGACTACCGATAGCCATCCTCACCAAAGGCCCCAAGCGCAGGGGAGTCTCGAAAACTATGAAACAAGTGCACCTGTGTTTACTCCATACGTAGCTGTATTACCCAAGGCTGCATGGACGGCTGGCCTCAAACTCACAAAGATCCACCTGCCTGTGTCCCGCGGTTAGAGATGGGCACACCACCACACCTGGCCTTTATTTATTCTCTGGACGCTGTAACAAAGTACCCGGTAGGAAGTAACTTAAAGATCGAAGGGTTTGTTTTGGTTTCTGTTTTATAAATGGGTACAAGTATCGCGGCAGGGAGCGATCATGGCTGGAGTCAAGTTGTGACAGAAATCCGAGAGTAAATAGAACATGGGCAGAACCATCAAAGGTCCACCCTTAGTGATCCACTTCCTCCTAAAGACTCCATAGCTTTCCAGAAGAACACCTCTAACACAAGTCCCTTCCTTCCAGGTCCCATTAATAAAAGACACACACGAACAAACAAACAAACAAACTAACTAACTAACTGAAAACAAAGCCAACGAAAGGGCAAGAGTACAACAAGGCTAGGAAAGCAAGCGGAGCCAAAGTGAAGGCGATGCTGAAAGATACCGGAGTGCTTCCAGGACCACAGAGATGGGCCTTCCTAGGAAGGCCCATGCTCTCCAGACCCAGCCTGCGAGAGGTCTGGCAGTCTCTGCTTATTCCTCTGGGAACTTTGGGAACCCAGCTGCCATGCTGTGAAAAGCACAAGCCACACACGGACAGGCCGAGCGCATGCCCAGCCAACAGTCCCGCTGAGCTGCCAGCTGCCAGCCTGTGTCCCTGCCAGCCCTGGGAAAGAGCCACTGAAACAGCCCTGCCTAGCCTAGCCAAAAGCCGTACGAACGCAGCCGCAACCCACATCACAGGCGGCAAAGAACTGGCCCAACAGACCCAGTAAACACATACAATCATTGACGGTAATAAAATGGGTGTTGCTTTTGGCCGCCATGCTCTAGGACTGTTAAATAACAATAAATAACCAACTCAAGGGCCCAGGGGCAATCAAAGCTAATGAAAGGAGGTTCTCTTTTGAGCCTCCTCTTTTCTTCTCGAGAATCCCCTCCCGCACGTGTTTTCTACAATTTTATTTTTTGAGAAAGGTGCGCATGTAGCCCAGGAGAGCCTCAAATTCACTATGCAGTAAATACTTTGGACTTTGGAGATCTTCCTGTCTCTTCCTCCGGAATGCTGGGTTTCCGTGCGCGCAGTACCACACCAGTTTACTCAGGGCTGGGGATTGAACGCAGACCTCGAAGCATGCTGGGAAAGCATGCTACCAGCCTTATACCCAACCCTGCCTAGCACCAGGGTGAGGGAAGATGGGGGAAGGCACTTCCTGGTATGAACTGCAGAAACTATCCAACTCGGTATGAGACTTTTCTTCCTATAAAAGGAAACGGGGCAATTAAAAAAAGTACAAACGAGGGCTGGGAACACCGTGGTAGGTGTTCACCTATCATATGCGAGGACCAAGTGCAGCGGCCAGTACCACAAAACCAATGATATTAAACTAACACCTCATGGTTTTTGGTAAAAACAGCAGCTGATTTAGAGTAAGTCTAGAAAAACAAACAAACAACCAAAAGCATGGTACTAGTTACTGTTAAGTTGCTGGGATTAAAAACTCCACGGCAGGGACTTAGAGAAGAAAGGGTTTACTTGGGGCATATGGATCTGAGGGATGAGAGTCACCATCCTGTCGAGGAAGCGTGGCAGTGATAGGCACAGTGATTGGACGACCATCATGAAATACAGTCGTGAGCAAGAACACCAATGGGGAGCGGCACATGGCTCTTGAACCTCGAAGCCTGTGCTTTGAGGGGACATCCTTCCTCCAGCGAGGCCATGCCTAAACCTACCCAGACAGCACCAGCATGTGAGGATGGAGTGTTCAGAGGCCAGAGATTATGAGAGGCATTCTATTCAGACCGCCTTGGGTATCTATGGGACTAAGGGTGTTGAGGCCGTTTCTTCTGAGAAGGGAGAGGGCCTTTGTGGCAGAGAATTCAGTTTTCCCTTCAATGCAGCAAACAATGTGGACACAGTGCTAAAAAGTGATGGTTTTTTGTGGAGTTTAAAACATCCAGGACTGATTCAATAGCAAAGCACAAATACTTAATTATAACTACGGACTAGTTAGTACATGAAGGTCTAAAATGTTAACATGGGGATGAAGATCATAACAGGTACTGAAATCTAGAAGGGAAAGAATCTAGACTTAGAAATATGATTCAGAACTGCTCATGGTAATCACGAGAAAAAAAAACTTATAAAAACCTCAAAGATTTAGATCTTCTTCATACTTGAGTTGTTTTTTTGTTTTTTGTTTTTTGTTTTTTTGCTATGTAGAACTGTTCATTATCTTATTAAAACTTTGTAGAACATTTACACAAAAGATAAAGGAAGAACACAGCAAAATATTAGCATTTCCCTCCAACTGGTAGAAATGGAAGATTTTCGCCCACTTGTTTTATTTATTTAATCAGTTCCATGTGTACACAAACACCTGTGTGAGCCAGCATCCAATATGACAGAAAATAGCGAGTCTCTTCTCCTTCCTCTCTGTGCCCTTCCTACCCTCTCGTGATCTGCAGCCCTGAGCCTACAGTGTGAGCCTACAGTGTGAGCATCTTTTAGCTTCTCAAAGTGAGGGAGCAGACGTGGAGTTTGTTGTTCCCTAGTTGATTTGACTCAACATACTGTCTTCCAGATCCATCCATGTGGGGCCAAGGGAAAAATATCATCCCTGTTGATTGAAAAGTATCCCACCAGGTAAAAATATTAACACACACACACACACACACACACACACACACGCTCACACTCATACTTGGAGATAAAAGGCCTCAGAAAGAATAAAAACAAAAGAATAATCAGATATACGGCCAGGCAATTGAATGAACAGAGTGTAACAGAAGCCAGGCATAGTGACACATTTATTTACTCCCAGACCTCGGGAAGGAAAATTGAGCAGGGCAGGGAGAAGAGAAAGGGGAGTAGTAAGGTGTCCAACTTAATACAAAAGAAGAAAGCACAAGCTTACTTAAATATTAAAAGTACTTATATACAGCTAATATGCCAGTGTCACAAAACTTTCGAACTTGGTAGTCACGCCTGGAAGTATTGGCGAGAGGCGGTTAGAAACCTGCCTTGGCTGTGTAGTGAAATTCTGATGAATAAAAATCTAATGAGATACAGTACACATGCAAACAGAAGACACAAAGGCAAGACTAGATCCTAGCGGCTGGAGAAACAGCTAGAGGTCGAAGGCACTGGCTGTTCCTACAGAGCACTGGGGTTCGACTCCCAGCACCCACACAGTGGTTGCAGCCATCCATAACTCCAGTTCCTGGGTACCAAGCATGCACACGGAACACTGTAACAGATAGGCAGGCAAAACACACACAAAATTATTAAATATAATTTAAAAAAAATAAAGACTATACCAAAACAAAAATCCACAATTACCTCAACTCTTTAGGAAATGTAAGGTGTGGTGGCTCATACTTTTAGTTTCAGCCTCCAGGAGGGTAAGGCTGGAGGTTTTGGCGTTTGAGGCCGGCGCGGATTACACAGGGAGACCCTGCCTTCCGAAAGCCCCCCAAATTTTAAAAAATATCTTAATAAAAAAGAAAACTTTGAATAGGACAAAAGTGTGTGTGTGTGTGTGTGTGTGTGTGTGTGTGTGTGTGTGTGTGTGTAATATAAAATTAGAGTGAATGAATAAGAAAATATTAATGCAGTAGAGGTCTTGTTAAATAATTAACTGCTTTTTTTTTTTTCTTAGCTGGGGACTGAACCCAGGGCCTTGTGCTTGCTAGGCAAGCGCTCTACCACTGAGCTAAATCCCCAACCCCCGCTTTTTAAAATACAAGAAACAGAGTAAGGGACGGGGGTGGGGTGGGGGGACACAGCTCCATAGAGTGCTCGCCTGTTCCGTTCAATCTCTGGGTACCGTTTCCAGCACTGCCTAACTAGGCGTAATCCCAGTGTGGGCAGGCAGGAGATTAAGAGCTTCAGGGTCTCACAGGGAGTGCGAGCCTGGGCCGGGTTGGAAAGACTGCAGGCGTTACTACACTTCTCTCAGAGACACTGCTCTCCTATGGTATACTTAATTGTACCTCCTAAATTGAGAACGAAGAGAAAGCGATGTCCCACGGGTGGGACCAATGCTGGTCAGGGGGGTCCTGGGAATCATAAGGAAACTTCCACGGAACTAGAGAGGAGGAAGCTGGAAGCGGCCGTCTCCGCTCTGCACTCCGGTCTCTGTTCTTGAAAGACCTTGTCTCTCAGGTGTTTCTTTTGGGAAGTCACAGGCGGAGGCCTCTGGCATCAACCCTCGCAGAGGAAAGTTTTGAGAGTGACTCACAACTAAAATAACAAACTTCTAATTAATTTCAGGTCCTCGGGGCAGGATGTCTCCTTGGTAGCAGTCAAGACTGAGAGCCACAGTCCGTTGTGAAAGCTGACAGGGGAGCCAGGCTTTGTCACCAGGATAGAACAAATCCCCAGCTGACTGGCTGCCAGGTACAGAACACCCTTAGGTGCAGCATTTGAAACGGAGGGTGAAGCCACTGTGGGTGTGGGCTGGCGGTAGCAGGAGGTGCCTGCTCCACACAGTCCCTGGCCCTTCTGGAATATGAGGCCAGAAGAGTGATTTATTTCATTTTTCCTACCTCTTCTTATTGGGTGTCTACTCATGAGTAAAAAAAGTACTTGCTCACTTCAAGATGTTTTTCCTTCATTCATTTTTTTTTTTTTTTTGGAGACATAGGCCTGGTTGTCCCGAAATTCACTCTGCAGACTAAGCCAGCCTTGAATTCAAATCTTCCTGTCTCTGCCTCCTTAGTACTGGGGTTAAAGGCAAGCGCCACCACACCCAGTGAGTTTCCTTTTCTTAATTTCAGTGGTTATGTGAATATAATGATACAGCTGGGGGTGAGGGGAATGAGTTCTGCAAGAATATCCTATCCCACCATGAATAGCATGGTCACTCAAGTTCTCTATCAATTCATTAAGGCTAATAACAAAGTTTATATATTATTTCTCCATTGTTTCCCTACACAGTAGGACTCAGCTGGTAACTTGTGCATGAGGACATAGCCATCCAGGAAGAAAACAGCTGCAGGAAATTGCTGTTCGTATCTGGTTGTCTTGCCTGTGTGTGTGATCTATCTTAATGTCCCCATGCTTCTGCAGCCTAAGTGCTGAACCCTGGTTATTTAAAATTTAAAACTCTGGAGGAATGATTCAGTGGGGAAGAGCACTGTGATTCTGACAGCCAGTCCTGCCATGATAAAACTCATAATACAAAAGTGTTTGGCTTCAGCAGTATTGCATGTAAAGAAGTTAAAAAAAAAAATGTTAAGAAATGAAAGCCAAGGGCTGGAGAGATGGCTCAGTGGTTAGGAGCACAGAGCACGGACTTTTCTTCCTGAAGTCCTGAGTTCAATTCCCAGCAACCACATGGTGGCTCTGCAATGGGATCTGATGCCCTCTTCTGGTGTGTCCCAAGACAGCTACAGCATAGTCATAAAAATAAAATAAATAGATCTTTAAAAAAAAAAAAAAGAGTGATAAAAACCAGTATTGACTTGGATCTAGCAGAGTCCCAGGCATGAATGTGAAATTAGCAATCACATTGAGAAAACAACTTAAGTAAGGGAATTAAAGTCATAAAAATGTTTACACAATTTCTCTCAATAGTCCTCAAAAAAAATAGAAAATTACAGCCACAAAGATGACAGCTTTCTAATATCACTCATTATGACAAAAGAAAACCCTAAAAGATTATCAAGAGGGAAATTTATTTAGAAACTTAATTTTAAAGTATTTTACTTTAAAGATTTGTGTGTGTGTGTGTGTGTGTGTGTGTGTGTGTGTGTGTCTGTGAGTTCATGAGAAACCTGTGTTGGGGCATCATATCTCCTGGAACTGGGGTTCCCAGTGGTTGTGAACTCCTTTGATGTAGGGGCTGGGAACTAAACCTGGGTCCTCTGCAAGAGAAGTGGGCACTCAACCTTTCAGCCATCTCTTTGGACCCTTAATTTTTTTTTTTTTTTTCGGAGCTGGGGACCGAACCCAGGGCCTTGTGCTTGCTAGGCAAGCGCTCTACCACTGAGCTAAATCCCCAACCCTCCTTAATTTTTTTTTAAATTCTAATTTAGATACTTAGTGCTTTGCAGCAATAAAGACATTGAGACTTATACCTGTGGTAAGCAGGACTGTGACCTCCAAACTATGTCAGACTCACCCAGTCCCATGCACGACACCTACTGCCTGCCTTACACTAGTCCTCCACATCAGATTCTATATAGAACAGACACAAGGAAAAACAATAGGCTCAGTAGAGCTGACCCTGGTGAGGGGCACAGGTGAGCCTGCCGAGAGGCAAGAGCGAGAAAGAGCTGGCGGCCCTGCCACTCCTCTGCCAGGAGTGAGGGGCATGGTGCTCTCCCCCACTTCACCCTATGCCACCTGAGGCAGTCAGGAGAAGCTGGCCCCTTGGGTCAGGAGAGCAGGTGAGCAGGCCCTGCACCTCGCCCAGGCAGCACAGTAGAGCTGGCCCTGGAAGGGGGTCCAGGTGAGCCAGCCCCATGCATCTGCTGTGAGGTGGAGTGGGCCCGTGGTGATGCCCTCCCCTCCACCTGTGGTAGTGAGGATTGCTGGCCCCAAGGTCATGAGAGTGGGATAGCTGCCTCTCACTCCTGGAAGAGCAGGCCCTGCACCTTTGCCTGGGCCACGTGGTGGAGCAGGCTCTGGAGCATGTGTTATGAATATAGTGCAGTTAGGGGGTACCTTTGGTGGACCTATGCCGAGGTGTACCCCTAAGTAATTATGCCATGCCACAGACCTGGTGTAAAGAGATTTACTGGGTGGAGGGAGAGGAGTGAGGGCCTGGGAAGGGATAGAGACAGACAGGACATGTAGACAGACAGATGGGAGCAGAGGCATGAGGGCAGAGAGAGGGGGTCCGAGAGAGAAAGAGAACGATAGAGGGGTTGCTTGGAACAGAGGGTGGGTGAGCGAGCTGGAGTGACGAGAGAGAGAGAGAGAGAGAGAGAGAGAGAGAGAGAGAGAGAGAGAGAGAGAGAGAGAGAGAGAGAGAGAGAGAGCAAACTGGAGTGGTCCTTTTTATCTGCAGCACACACCTGTTGCACCTGGAGGTGGCGGCAAGGCAGGTTAGGACATAAGCAATTGCGAGGTCCCTGAGGCAGGCCAGCGGAATCACCTGTAAGCTAACCTCCTGCATGGGGGTAAGTGGCCCAGAAGGCATGAGAGCCGACCCCGCCTCCTGCTGATGGGCGCATTGAGTGGCCTAGCAGGAGCAGCGTTGGTGAGCTAGTCCTGTGATGTGGTTACAAAGCTTGCCCTGGTCGTGTGGACTGACCAGCTCGGCTGCAGGCCTTTGACTCAGAAGATCCAGAGCCGCAGGATTCCATGACACAGGGTAACAACAGGATAACTGGGAGGAGCGCCAGTGAAGATCCAATACTGATGGTGTCACACACGCCAGAGATCCCGAACCAAACCAATGACTCATTGCAATGAACAATCTGCTGGTGAAGATGTGTGGACGGAAGGGCATATTGTGGGACACACTGTGACACACTGCAGATTCCACGATGAGATGTTTTCTACGCTTTGTTTTATTTTGCTTGTTTACTTATTTGTGTGGCTTTTATCTTGGGGGAAGTTGCAAGGGCAGAAGGTGGATATGAGAGGGCAGGGAGATGACAGGGGCTGGGACGCATGGAGTGAAACTCATAATCAATAGAAAGTTTTAACAACAGCGGCAACAAAAACGATAGGCTCGAAGTGGTTTGCAAAAATAATGAAGAATATAAACATCCTCAACAGGAAAGTAACAAACTCAACCCAAGCTCCCCTGAAAGGATTGCACAGCATAATAGATGAGAGTTCACCCCAGGAGAGCCAGGTAATGTAACATCCAGAGCTTAACCAGTGCCACACACCACATTCACACAGGGTGTGAGAAAGAGTCAGTATTCACCAGCAGACAGACAGGTGGAGCAGCTGTCCTCCACACTGCGCGTGTGTGTGAATGCGTGTGTGTGCACGCGTGTGTGAATGCATGTGTGTGCGTGTATGTGTGTGAATGCATGTGTGTGCACGCGTGTGTGAATGCATGTGTGTGCGTGCATGTGTGTGTGCTCGAGCGCGTGGGTGCACATGCACTCGTGCACGTGAATGTACTGAGTGTGCGTGCATGCGTGTTTGTGTGTGCACATGTGTGAGTGCATGAGTGTGTGTGCATATCCATGTGCACATATGTGTGTGTACGCTAATGCTTGTGCAGTATCCTGCCCACCAAACCAATGAAGTTCGGATACTTGTCACAGCTGTGTAATATGAACGTTCGGCTAAGTGAAAGAGGCTGCGTGTTAGGATTCTCCAGATGGGAGATTTCCAGGATGGCAGACTGATGCAGGCGCTGGGCAGTTGCCAGGGCTCAGAGGTACTGGAGGATTGCTTGATGGTTTTGAAGTCCTTTGGAAGTAACAATGTTTTGAAGCATTTAAAATGGTGGACGGCAGATGAGTGAGATTGTTCAGCAGATAAAGGTGAAGTTATTGTGAAATACCTTCACAAAGGGGAGGTCAAGCTGATGGATCTGTTGATTCTCAGTTGCCTTTGCTCAAAATAATCCTTTTACCAAAGTGGTATATTTTGGGGGCTTCATAATCAGACTCATTTCAAGATATGATTTATACTGAGATTTTTTTTTTTTTTTTTTTTTTTTTGGAGCTGGGGACCTAACCCAGGACCTTGTGCTTGCTAGGCAAGCGCTCTACCGCTGAGCTAAATCCCCAACCCCTATACTGAGATATTAATGTGATTTACAGAGAGTAAGTTTCAGTTGTACCCACCAAGCTCTCTCTTCTATCTGTCTGTCTGTCTGTCTGTCTGTCTATCTAATCTATCTATCTTAGGTAGCCCTGGCTGTCCTGGAACACACTATGTAGACTGGGCTGGCCTCAAACTCACAGAGATCTGCCCACCTCCTGAGGCACAACACCCAACCTCACACCTCATTTTCCATTTAAAAGAAACAAATCTCCAGACCAGACAGAATCTCTGTTCTAACCCCCTAGGAGTATCCCTGAAGACAGAGGCTGAAAGAAACCTCAAACCTATGACAAGTCTGTGTCAGGTTCCATTCCATGATGCGATGCAGCCTCCAGAATGGTCCTCACAGCAGGTGCCCCCACCCCCACCCCCAGGTCACTAGCAGAGCTGGTACTTCCACTTAGAGCATCTAGAGTCAGTTAAGAGAGAGACTCTTCAAAGGCAGGCACGTTGGGCGGAAGAAAATCACTACTTCCACTACCACGGTTAAGTAAACAAATTTAATGTAATGCACTTGAACAAGTTCCTTCAGATCTCACTGGTGAAAGGACGGTTAAAAGTCTACACCCACAGAGTCCAGGTCGACTCTGAGAAACGTATGTGCTTATGTTCTGTTCTGCAAGCATCCTCACTGGTAGAAAGCACGGTGAGGGAGGTATAAAAATTTGTGTTTATCATTCAGGACCCCTAAACATGCTAAAGGAACGTGGCAAAGGTGAATTTTACGAGAGATGACTTATTGTTAACAGTTTTTTACACAGAGAGCTCATCATTTACAGCATCATCACGTATCCCCCACAGCCGGCAAGCCCTAAGAGCTCAGTGAGCTGAGTGGGTGGTGGGGGGCGACCTGCCATGAACATAGAGGGCTGCCCTGCTTTGGGCAGCGCTGTCCACTGGGCTGGGCCGAGATGGAACTGGAAAGCAGCAGGAAGGGGACGTCTGGCTCCGGCTGTTCCTTCCAGAGTAGCCCTGGGCCCAACATGAATTCCCCAGCTTGAAAAGGCCAGTGTGAGTCATAAGTCCCACCCTTAACCTGCCTTTTGAGATGCTGGGGCAAGCAGGGGCAGAGAGTGTCTGCACTCTGTACAGACTGAGGAGGCAGGCAGCAACAGGGAAGCGCCTACAAAGGATTTAATAGCAGCGTTGGCTGGCACCTGTAATCCCAGCCATTGGGAAGCAGAGGCAGAAAATTGGGAGCTCCAGGCCAGCCTGAGCTACACAGAAAGACAACCTCAGAGCAAGCGAACAAACAAACAAAAAAACCCGCAAGAAACAAAATCAAGAGGAGTTTAATTCTGTGTCCTCAGAGAACATTAAGAGCTAAATAAAGACCTAGACACGGACAAGTAGAGGGACTTGTTGTTTTAGCTAAGCCCCAGGCATGACCTGAGACCCCCTAATAGCTGAACCCTAGCAAGCATGACAATAGCAGGGACTCGTTAGAGAAAAGCCCTAGTCCAAATCCAAAGTCATTCAGAAACTGAAACTTAAAAAGATCCAGAACTTTGACGTCTAAAAATGAGTCCAATCTCGGGCAAGTTTAATGTTGGGCATTGGGTGTGGAGACATACATCTGTAATGTTGGCCCTTGGGGGTCGGACACAGGAAGACAAGGAGTTTGAGGGCAGCCTAAGCTACATGAGACCATGCCCTTACCCCAAAGCATGATGCCTCCTGTGTTGGGCTTCTTTTTGTAAACAGTCTGAACCTAGGAGTGATGTGTGTATGTACTTACGTATGTGTTTGGACTTACCGGAATGGCTTGCAAGACCACAGATGCAGGAAGTTCCACTCTACAAGCTACTAGTGTGAATCCATCTAAGAAGTGGCAAGCTACCACCAAGGAGGCAAGGCTGCAGCCCACAGGCAGAGGCCGACAACCTCAAGTACCAGTGGGCACTGGTAGGAATTTCAGAGACCAAGGAAACCGGAGTCTGAGATCAGCAGTGACAGATGATGGCTAACTCGGAGAGAATCACTGCTGCATCTTCCTGGGTCCACCCCGTCCACACCGGGTGCAGTTCTCTCCCACTCAGTTGGCTCGCTCTCTGGAAACACGCTCACTGACGTGCCCAGAAGTGAATTACGCCCTACCTTTACGCATCACTTGATCATGTCAACACCCACCACCACCACCTCCAAATTAGCCACCACATGACTAAAACTGCATAAATCCCATTCACAATGGTTAAAGCGTCTTCATCCAAATGAGTTCAGCAGATTCTTCTTCCTTTCCACCCTCTGCACATGCATGGGAGGCTTACACTCCCTCTGACATTCCGGTGTGGCTAAATGACTTACTTTGCCTCTCCTAAAGCAGAAGCGTGACGTGAGCGAGCAGAGTCCCCACTTAACCATTCTTGAGTGCACAGCAAGAAACAAACCTGCAAGGAATAGGCCACCGTCCACCTACACAGTCCATTCTTCCTTGTATCCGTATAGAACCTGATGAGGTAGGTGCTATAGCACAGTCACGAATAAGGAAACCAGGCTGTGTTTGTGGCTAACGCAACCCCAGAGCCGCTCCACATGTAACCAGTGGGCAATTGAGCTGGGGTGATCCAGGCTAAGGGGGCACGGTTGGTGTAAACCACACATCTGCTTGAGGAACAGAATGAGAGGAGAATATAAGATATCCCATCAGTGAGCCATGTCGGATCGGGGGTGTAGCTCATGGTGGAGTGCACGTTTACAGGCAGAAGACACTGAGTTTAGTCCCGAGCACAATGAAGGCAGGGCAGTGTGTAGTGGGGAGCTGGAGAAATGGCCTGGTGGTTAAGAGTGCACCCTGCCTTTGCAAGAAACTGGAGTTTGATTCCCCTGCATCAAGTGGCTCACAAAACCCTGAAACTCAAGAGCCAAGAAATTCACTGCTCTCTTCTGGCCTCCTCTGGCACTGCATTCAGGTACCCAAACCCCAGATACAAGCATACACATATAATTAACAGTAAGAACAGCCAGGCGCGGTAACATACCTGTAATCCCGGCACTCAAGGGGTGGGGGTGGGTGGGTCTTTGTGAGCTGGAGGCTAGCCTGGTCTAAATAGTAAGTTCCAGGCTAGCCAGAGCGATCTTGTGAGAACTCTCAAAAATTTTCAAATTTTAAGTCTTTACATGTATATCCATTATATGATGAAGTAACATTCTAGACACATTGGGTTAAGCTGAACACCATCTTAAAATTAACTTCACCTATTCTTGGTTTTAAAATTAGAGCTACTGAATATAGACAGTTAGGTAGTCAGCTTGCATTTATAAGCTGCGTTGTGCTTTCATTGGCCGGAACTGGCTTACAGGTTACATGCTGGGAAGGCAGGGGCCAGTTCTTCCGAATCTAAACGCAGTATTTCTGTAGCATATGACTCCCCCAAGAGAGCCAACTGACCTGCCGAAGGCACCGTGGCTGCCTGCACATCCACATTTCCATATTCATGGATCCACTCGACGGATATTTTTGTACTGTTACTGTGCATGGAGCTCTGTAGGAGGGACTATGATTTTTGCTTTGCTCTGAACTCAGAGTCCTGCTGAAGCAAAAGTTTTGTGCTTGGAAAGTTGATCAACAGCCAAGTTTGGGAGCGAATGAGATGCTCATGCCTCTCAAAAGGGGGAAATATGAGCTGAGCTCAGGGAGTAACGAAAAGCTATTGAAGAGCGCAAGGCCCAACTTTGAAATGCAGTTTGCACCCAAGATTTGCTGAACAGTGGCGGTCCATGGAAGCTCTACGTGTGTGAGTCAGCTCAATTCTAACTCACTTATCGGAAGGGGAAAAGAGAAGAGACCCCGCAAACAGGCGAACTTAGCACTCAGGGAATGATGCTAACAGATCACGCATCCTTCTGAAATATGGTACTCGTCACGCAACAGTATTTGGTCAAGGATGGGCCAACTCATGACATGTGACCCTTCAGTGTATTAGCTGGTGGCTTTGAAGACCACTTATGTAAGCCCGCTCTGTGATGCTTAGACAGTGACAAAGTCACCTCGGGATGTACACCGAGAGGCGTCCCTCTTGTCAAGCAGTGCGTGAGCATGCCATCAACATCGCGTCTCATAGGTGAAGGTAACCAGGCAATTCTAAAGTTCCATTCTTCAGTGATCGACTGTTACGGGGAAACTGAAACGCCTTTCGTCTTTCCCGTCCAGTGATTCAATGTGTCAAAGCCTTTGATTTTACGTCGTTGTGTGTGCGCGCGCATGCGCACAGGAATGTGTGGACATGTGTGAACATGTGACCACATGTATATGGCCTGCATGCGAAGGTCAAAGGTCAACCTCAGGCGTCATTCCTCTCGAGCCTTCTATCTTGTTCTTTGAGACCAGGTCTCTCAGTAGGACCTGGTGCTTTCCAATGAAGCTGGGCTGTCTGATCGGCAAACCCCAGGGATGTCTCCACTTCCCCAGTCCTGGGATCACAAGTGCATGCCTCCAGACCTGGTTTTTTATTATGGGTGCTGGGGATTGAACTTGGGTCCTCATGCTTTTTCAACAAGCACTTTGCCAGCTGAGTCACTGCCACAGCCAAGTGTCAGATTTGTCAATGACATTTCCTGTATCTTTTACAGGTAAGCAAGTCCCCTCTTGGCTTTTCACTGTGTGGGCTGCAGACAATTCTCGTATGACCAGAGTCATTGTCATTGGCTAAAACTCACTCTGACCAGACCTTCGGTGAGGGCGGCCGAAAATCCTAACTTCTTACCGAGTGGTTTCTTTGTGCCCTGATGCTGGAGAGAGGTAAGGACTAGGAAATATTTGAAGAGGCTTTCATTAGTCAAGGGGAGTGGAGAGAGTTACTCACCGCCCTCTGGTGCCAAGAAATCTGCAATTCCTAAAGCTATGGGCTAATGCATCTTGTGTTAGTGACCTGGCACGCAGGAAATCCTCCACCCACCCTGCCAGGAACATAAGACTTGGCATCTTCTAATCAAACAAAGTCAGGATTTCAAGTTACACAGGGATTCTTATTTCCTATGTTAGGCATCTCTCGGGATTCACAGGGGGATGATTTCAGCTTCCCTGTGGATTTCCACGTCTGTGGATGTGCAGACCTCTTATATAAAACAGCATTGTATTTTCATGAAGCTCATTCTGTCCTTCCAACTATTTAAATAGCCCAGACTGCTTAGAATACTGAATGCAAGATCAATCTCATGCAAATGGTTATTATTCTGTATTGCTCAAGGAATAATGGCCCCTCCAAAGTCCATGAATATTCGCTAAAAACACATTTTTATTTTCAAAATATTTTTCAGTTCACAGTTTACTAATGCAGAAAGCATATTTTCCTTTTTCAGGTTTGGAGAGTATGGCTGGTAATTTTCTTTCTTCCTTCTCTTTTTTCTTTCCTTCCACTGTCCTTCCCCCACCCCTTCCCCTTCTCTAGACAGGTCTTACATACCCCAGGCTGGCTTCAACCTTCCTGTTGTAGCTGAGGAAGACTCTGGACTATGGACCCTTTTGTTTCCTCGTCGAAGTGCTAGGATTAGAGGCAGGTACCAGCACCTCTTCATGTGAGGCGAACACTACTGACTGAACCATAGCCCTAGCTCCTGTGATATCTCTCACGGCATAAAGAAAATCACAATCTGGAGAGAAGTGGCTCGGGAAAACAGGACCAGTCGAGGTTCATCTCTCTCTGGTGAGAACAGAGCGGCCTGGGAGACGTCGGCTTTTTATTGGCTGTAGTACAAACTAGAGTTCATGTGGGGGTCAGATCGACGAACCGATAAACTTAAAAAGATAACATTAAAATTGAGCTCCATTCAGAAAGTCTTTGACCCGAGTGACAACATCCTAGAGACATACCTTGCCGCGCACTTTAGGCAGATTATATGGAGAGAAAGAGGGAAGTGGTAGAAAACAAAGGCAGACGATGGGATCCTTCGCCCCGCCCCTCTGGTCAGGTGGTCAGCCATGTTCCCTCGGAGTTGTGGCTTCTCTGTTCCTCTCATTAGCCTTTGGTTCTTCTCTAGTTCTATGAGAGTTTTGGGTTAGTTTCTGCTGGTGCCAACCTTGTACTATTTCCTCCAGGGACACAGGACAGGGACTTAGAACAAACAAACTTTTGCGATGGCATCTGTGTTAAGCTACTAACAGCACGTATGTATCCCAGTATGTATCCCATTTGGGATATGGAGTATACGTGTGTGGTTATAATGCACAATGTGAAAGTGGATTTATCTTGGACACAACATTCTGTGGTAGTTTTAATTTTCTCTTTGCGTTTATTTGCTTTACCTTACATGTTATGTATGTGTACTACATGTGTGCCTGGTACCGGAAGAGGTCAGAAAAATATGTTACAAATGGCTTGGATGGCTAGTAATCATATACATGCTAAGAATAAAAAAACAGATCCTCTGTAAGAATAACAAGTGATCTATCTATCCAGCCCCAACCCTGTGCTTGAAATTGATTTTAGATACACAGAAGTTGCAAACTAGTATGGTTAGTTTCCGTATAGAACCCACTCTCCAGCGCCTCACAGCGATAACCATAGCATATAATCAAAACCAGACTTGAGATCTGCACCATACTATTTTATACACCTAGACATCACTTCCTGATGTCTCCCCCAGTTCACCTGCTGAAACCCATCTTCCTTCATTCACGTTAACTAGTGAGGACTTTAAGAGTTGGCTGGTAAGGTTTGGGAAGAACTTGCAGGAATGCAACCAGAGGAAATAAGAGGCACCCGCTGTGAGGGACATACCCTCACCGGACACTAACTTATTGATTTCTGTTGATTGTGAATTTGTTACAGCAGCTCAGGATGGATGAAGATGGTTTATCTAGGGAAGAGGGCTCGTCAGTAACTCCAGAAAGCCTCAACATATACAACCCCAGCTTGTCCACAGGGGCTCTAGAGTTTCTTTTAAAGAGCAGCCACCCTGCCCTGTGGAAGCAAGGTAGTAGTTCCTTTTCCATGACCCTTGGCCACACCCTCTTCTGTGCCCTGCAGTGACTTTCCCTTCAAAATGTCTGAGCTGCAAGTAAGCACGAGAGGCAGCTGTTCCGATTGGCCCAGCTCTGCTATCTGAGTTTTGCCTTGTGTAGGAAGTAAACTGCCTACGTTTCTGTTGGGTTCTCAGTTTATAAAAATATTGACTTAATTGATCCTTTTTGATCAACTCAGGAAATTAGGCTCCATCCTGTAGCTGCTATTCTATGAGAGAATACTCTACTTTGCCAAGTCGGAAGGTTCCTATTCTGGCGGTAACTGATTTTATAACCTCTTTTATGATTTCTACTCTCCAAATTTGCTTTTATGTTTATACTAAGATGGCAAACTTATAGGCATGCCAAAGATTGATTTCCAAATAAATTGATGATTATTATCAGCGACTGATTCACTCCCATTCATTTTTATTTTATGTGTCTTAGTGTTCTGTTGCTGTGAAGAGTCACCATGACCAAGCCGACTATTTTAAAAGAAAGCATTTATTTCATCGGGAGCTTGCTTACAGTTTCAGAGGGTTAGTCCATGGTCAACATGGTAAAGAGCATAGCAAGGTGCTGGCAGGCGTGGTGCTAGAGCGGTAGCTGAGAGCTACATCCTAATCCGTAGGGAGGGAGGCCCCGGGCCTAGTGTGGGCTTTTAAAGTCTCAAAGCGACACACCTTCTCCAACAAGGCCACACCTTTTGATCTGTTCCAGTCTACCAACTGATGGCTGAGCCTATAGGAGCCATTCTCATTCAAACCTCCACAATGTGCATGTATGTCTGAGTGTACACTACATGCGTGCAAGTGTCCTCAGAGGCTACAAGATGGTGTTGGATCCCTTGCTACTGGAGTTACAGATGATTTTTGTCTCCTCCCATGGGTCCCCTAGAAGAGGAAGAGCTTGCCAGCTCTTGTATACATATCAAATAAGCCTCAGATGCCCAGAGTTATATAAAAACTTCACAGGCAAAGAAATGCCATGAGCCGAAAAAGTTTAAGAAGTCATGATACGAACTACTGATTTTTGTTTATTTTATATTCTGTAACCTTACTGAATTTATCAATTCTACGAGTGGTTGTTTTTATTTTATTATTTTGGAGTTTTGTTTTGTTTGTTTTGAGGAAGGCAGGCTGAGGAAGCCCTGAATGAAGAGAGAAGATGAAGATTTGAGTGAATGTATATTGTAGCCACAGGCGAGGCCTTGTCAAGGACCTCAGCTCCACGGGAATGGACAAACTTCCCTCTATCCCACTACCCGAGTGGAGCTCCAAGGGATGGTAAAACCTTCCTCTACTCTGAGTGCAAATGTTGGCAGTGTGTGAGAGTGTTACGTTTGCTAATGAGTGAACCAACCACAGCTTTCTCCTCTGAAGACTAGCTCACCCCTCCTCTGTGCTGTACCTGTAGCTGATTTTTCTGTACATGTGTCTGTGTGTCTGTCCTTTCTTCATTTCCAATGCTCCCAAACAGGTTTCCAGGACCCAAACCACACAAGTCACAAATGGGGATGGCTTTAGATTTCCTCTTCAAAAAAAAAAAAAAAAAAAATCGTGTTGTCTACAAACAGGATTATTTAGCCACTTCTTTCCTATGTGGATAGTCTTTCCATCATAATTCACTGACTATACCTTTTGATCCGTCTTAGGAAGCCCCTCCCCCCGTCCTTCCTGGCAGTGGTGCCTTGTGATTGAGGCCTTGCTTGCCTGCAGGAGCCTGGTGAAGAACTCAAGTGAGCAGGATGGGTTTCCAGTTGACTCGGTCCTGCGGAAGTCAGCGTGTAAGGTTCTGCAGACTTTGCCTGGTGTCTAAGGGAGCTGATGAATGAGTCCCTGACTGGAGCCCAGGGAGTACGCAGATAATGTGCTTTCGACAGGAAGAATGTGGAGGGAAAGAGATATGTCCTTGCATTTCATGGAGATTACATGGTAGTGATTTAGTAGGTGATACTTGTGGAAACAGGGCAACACATGACAAAGATTCCAGATTAATTGGAAACTCAAAGGAATAGGTTTAAAAACTCTGTAGAACACCGAAGTGCTGCACCATGTCCATAGGTCCTTCAGCTACAAGGGGAATCACCATCGCTCTGGACAGTCTACCTTGACCTTGGCTGTATCTACTGATGAAGGATGTGTGTAGTAGGAAATACAATTTTTTTCCTGACAGAACCAGGAAAGACAAAGAGAGTCAATGTAAATAAAAAGCGTGTAACGTCTGTGATGAGGGAGCAGGGAGGGTGGAGGCTTTGTCTCGTCTCTGAGGCAGATGGGAAGGGAGTGGCTCGTGGAAGGCAAGAGCAAGGCTGGCTGCTGACTTAGATTAATGGCACCCCAACACCCCGAGAGAACTCGCAGATGTGGTCACAGCACATAGAACTCAGAGAGAAGAGGGAGAAGAGTAAATGAGTTCCAGATTTTCCAGCCCAACGTGCAGGTCTGTGCGCTGGCGAAGTCCAGTGACGGACTTGAACGGAAGATGAAAGGGAATTCCTGCGTGCTTGTTCAAGATCTTGGTGAAGGTCCGGCATTATCGCAAATTCCCTAAATCTGAGCTCATTTTGTAACAGATCCCTGGTGGAACAGGCAAATGCCACGGTCATTTATCTGGTAACATCCTTTGTGTATGCGGCAACAGAATCCTTCCTATTCTAGTATTTACCCCACGAGCCCACTTTTAAAGGCACAGGGGAAGTAAAATTATCATAACAGAGCAAACCGTAGACACACACACACAAACTCACACACACTCACACACACACACACACACACACACACAGCTATTATACTACAGAAAATAAATAGCAGTTGTTAGCTCCCAGCTAATGTCAATCACCCACTTAAGGATCTGGCTGATACTTAGGCTCAATTGTCGTGCACTGTGGACCAGCAGGGGCGAGAAACCAGAACCTGGGGATTTCTTACCCAAAGGTAGTGGGAAGAGAGGAAAATCCGCCACCCACCCCCCCCCTCGAAATGGATCTCGGAAAAGTGAGTGCAGAATCTCTGGACCGTTTAGACAGGGGTGGAAAAGCTTAGCATTAATACTTTCTTACTACTGGGCCACTGAACATATGAACATGCTGTGTCATGACTCAAAGAGAGTTAACCTTTTGAGTCATCTTAGCAATCTTTGAGCCCCGAGACAGGTCTCTCTATGTAGCCCTGGTAGTCCTGGAACTCTATGTTGACCCAGGGTAACCTTGAACTCACAGAGATCCACTGGCCGCTGCTCCTCAGTGCCAGGGCCTCAGGTGCCTACGTGCCCAGCTAAGCCCGGAGTCCTACCGAAGGTCCCTGTACTACAGCAACAATTGTTGGGTAGAAACGCAATGTGAATCACTAAGCTCTGAAATAGCGACGTCTCTAAAAAGTAAAGAAAAACAAGTGATGCTGTCTTGATAACATTCTACTGAATGCAATATATCCAAAGTACTAGTATAATAGTCAATATGAAATGGAAATACTTTACGTTCCTTTTTTCCCCTGCTCAATACTATGTCTTTGAAACCCCTGACCTAGGATGGGGATCAGGGAGGAGTTAACACTCAACGTCTGTTTACAGAGGTGTTTGGGTAATTGCTGTATGCCATTGCTGATGGTCATTGAAAGGTGTGTGTGTGTGTGTTTGTGTGTGTGTGTTCTTTTAATAAAGTTCAGCTTTTGTTGTTTTATGGTTGTTACTGTGTGTGTGTGTGTGTGTGTTCTTTTAATAAAGTTCAGTCCTTGTTGTTTTACGGTTGTTACTCTGTGTGTGTGTTCTTTTAACAAAGTTCAGCTTTTGTTGTTTTATGGTTGTTACTCTATGTGTGTGTGTATGTGTGTGTGTGAGTGTGTTCTTTTAATAAAGTTCAGTCCTTGTTTTACGGTTGTTACTCTGTGTGTGTGTGTGTCTATGTGTTCTTTTAATAAAGTTCAGTCCTTGTTGTTTTACGGTCGTTACTCCATAGTAAAGCAGAAGCTACTTTGTCCCACGGCTGAAACTCAAAGAACCGCTGACACACATTCCTGTTCCTGAGTTATAAAATACCTGTGGCCCACAAAAAGCCCTTGAGGGGTTGTCAAGTCAAAGGAACAGAAGAGCCCTGCCTGGTCACATACTAGGAATCTGATCCTCAGAAAAATGTCTGGGGCCAGGAGGAAACACAAGGATGAACTGGGTGGCCCCAAATTCCCCCAGCTCACTCTTCAGGGCAGAGGACAAACAGGTGTGTGATGAACGGAACACATAAGACACCTCATTGTCTCCGCTAAATCAACATGGATGCTACGGTATAAAGCTCCAATCTTGTTTCATCCTGTTGCCCAGGCACACGCAACCCTCGACACCCTACCCAACCCCCGGCCTCTCATCTGCAGTTCTCTTTCAATGACGCTGCCAAAACAGGAAAAATGTGAGCAAATCTTGCCAGGATCTGAGTTCAGAGGTAGACAAAGGAGAGTGACATAATTAGGGAGTCCGGCACGGCAAAGCTGCAACTCCTCTGCTCACTCCTGCCCAGCTGTCCTTACACACTCCCAGGGTTGTTTTAATCAGGGAAGGAAGCAACAACTAAACCCACCCCTCTGCACAGACTGTTTCTTGACTGGCTTCCACCTCTCCTCTTTGCATACATGCAGTGCTGGAGATGACACACTCCACGCTGAGCCACATTCCTCTCCCCACGCTTTCTCCAACTTTGGTGTAACTACACTACTACCGCTCCTTTCTGTAAGGGCTGGAAGAAGGGCTGCCAGATACATCACGAGATGGCTTGTTCAATTTCAATGGAATAACAACAGGGACATTCTTACAAAAAAAGTATTCATTGTTCATTCCAAATTCAAGTTCTGCTGCTGACCTATCGTTTCCTGGCAACCCTTGGTGGGGAGGGTCCAGCCCAGATTCCCCTGAAGAATAAGCCTGAGCCTCCTGTGGCCCTGTTATTGGTGAGATTCAGTTTGTGTGTATGCATATGTGGTATGTGTATGTATGGTGTATGTGTAATATGTGTATATGTGTGTGTGGTATATGTGGTATGTGTGTGTATAGTGTATGTGTACTATGTGTATATGGTATGTGTGTGTGGTATGTGTTGTGTGTATGTAGTATATGTGTGATATGTGCATATGGTATGTGTGTATGTGGCATGTGTTTTGTGGTATATGAGTGTGATATGTGTGTATGTACATGTGTGTATGGTATGTGTGTATGTGGCATGTGTTTTGTGGTATGTGTGTATGTACATGTACGTGTGTGTGGTATGTTCGTGAATGTGTATGTGGTATATGTGTGTCTATATGGCATGTGTTTTGTGGTATGTGTATATATGTATGTGTGGTATATGTGTGTATGGCATGTATTTTGGGGTGTATGATATGTGTCTGTGGTATGTGTATATGTGTGTGGTCTCTGTGTGTATGCGACATGTTTATATGTGTGTGCATGTAAAGCTATGTGTACCCGGTGACTTCCTCTCTTCTTTGTCTTCACCACACTCCACACTGCTCCCAGTCTTCTCCCCATCTCAAGTCTTGGAAAGAGATTTGGTGTTTTGGGTGTCGTTGGCTGCATTTTTGTCCCTTGGAATAGTTTCTAGTCAAAAGCACTTTCTTTGGCTGACTGTTCAGTGACTGTTGACTGATTTCTACAAGGACAGATCCATGGGGACATATGCAACCTGGGACACTGCCTGATGCTTTGGAGATGTCCTCCCGCTTTGCTGCCTCGGGAGCCCACGCTGATGTGTCACGAGTGGCCACCTGAGGCCATGTTTTGTCCATGCAGCCGCTGAAGGCCATGAGTGGGTTGGTCTCCTGATATGACTGGGGTTGATGTCTGTCACCCGTGTTACCACTGAAGCCCATGTGGATGGATATCTGTGGTCTGGGCTTCTGCCTGAAGCTCAGTGGCACAAGTGTGGGAGAGCTGACTCTGCCCCTCTCCAGCCACCACATGGTCCTCCTCAGTTAATGGCTTCGGATGGATGCAAGCAGAGAAAGACTGTCTTCCTTTGGGGGACTGGCCCCTAGGAATTTGATCATGCTCCAGTGAGTGTAATGGACTTTGTTTTCTTTCTTTTTTTTTCTTTTTGTACATGTGTGGGTGGAGTGGGTCACAGCAGAAGGAGACAGACATGGGAAGACTGAGAGGTGAGTGCAATCGCGACATCAGCTTCTTAAATTAGAAAAGTTAACCATACGGGCAGAATCAGCATATAGGCTCCACTCTGGCTGATCACTCGGCCACCTGTGTACTCCAGGTGTCCAAACGCAGTGAGTTAAACCCCTGGTGCCTCACTAAAAGAAAGATGCTTGTACCATGAGGACCACAGAAGATAGCATTGCAACAGCGCTCCGAGAACAAACAGGCATTTCACACCTTCCAAGTGCCCCTCCTCTCCAAGTGACATTATCTGTTAAGAGGTCGTAACTAACCAACCCGTGTGTCAGTTATTTTTCTCATTCTTGAGACAAGATACCAGACAGAATCAACTTTTTTTTTTTTTTTTTTTTTCCCGGAGCTGGGGACCGAACCCAGGGCCTTGCGCTTCCTAGGCAAGCGCTCTACCACTGAGCTAAATCCCCAACCCAGACAGAATCAACTTAAGGGAAGAAATTTTACTTGGGCTCATGGTTTCAGGGGGTGGGGAAAGCATGGCAGAGGGGCTCAGTGGTCAGGGGAAAGTATACACAGTGGCTCCAAGACAGCCAGACAGGAAGCAGACCTAGAACTAACTTTGAAGTGGGTGTAAACTTCAAAGGGTTCCTAGTGGAAAAGTCACCACATACCAAAGGTTCCACAACCCCCAAAGGCAGCAGCTCCTTCTGGGAACCAGACATTTAAGTAAAGAAGACTCTGAGAGAACAGAGACATTCTTGGGGAGAGAAATATACATTGTTTACAAGAATGGGCATTTGAAAAAACCCACAGATAGATAGATAGATAGATAGATAGATAGATAGATAGATAGATAGATAGATAGATAGATAGATCTGTATTCTTTTCATTCTCCCCTCAATATCATTACACTACTGTGCAACCGGGGACAATTCTATCTGAAGCTCTAAAACACAGCACTTGTTTATAATGTGTACAGCACTTTTATGTATCGAAGGCTTGTGTTCATGTCCATCCAGAATACTGAGAGAAAGTCTGTACAGGAGAGGAGGTTTATTCTACCTCCTCACTCCAGTCACTGGGTTCCATTACCTCTGGGTCTTTGAGCGATGAGTCGGAGCATCGTGGCACAGAACGTGAGGTGGAACTTCGTGGCTCACCTCGTGATGGACGGGAAGCAAAGAGAGACATGCCCACACTGGCAGGCTTCCTTCCTCTGTTCCATTCAGACCTCCTGTCTGTGACGATGCTATTTCTATTCAGAGTAGGTCTTCCCTCCTCAATTACATTCCAGTCAGCCTTGGTAACGCCCACACAGACACACCCAGAAATGTGCTTCCCTAAGCTCCCAGGCATCACTCAGCCCATTCAAGTCAATATACAAGATTTACCGTGACTGTACCGCTTCAGTTGTCTGGCCCCAACACCAGAACTTTCCTGCCTGATTTGTTTGTTCCAGTCTGTTTGGGCTTGTTTGTGTTTTTGAGACAGGGACACATGTAGCACAGATGAATCTAGAACTTAATATGTAGGTGAAGATGACCTTGAACTTCTGTCCTTATGCCGCCCCTCCCACCCCCAAGTGCTTGGCTATCAAGATTAATGAATTAATGCTCAACATGGCTGAAACTTTAAACCACGGGGTTAGGGGAGGAGTTTACAGCAGCATCTGGGACGAATCCTGCTTTAAACAACAGAGGTTCTCATGATTTCCCAGGGCTTTATCATAGTGGTAGGTCTTCAGTCTGGACAGTGGCATGTATGGAGCATGAACAGTTTTTAAAAACCTCAGGAGGTAAGCGTAACCAGGCTGGTCTACCTCAAGTCCCACACTTCCACTACATTTTAGTAAAAACAGATCGGAAGCTTGTAGAAGTTAGGTCTGGTTCTTCCTCCCAATCCCATGCTCCTAGAAATAAGACTCGGATTCAAAATATATTTATTTACAAATACCTTGGCCATAAAGCTAAGCTCCTCTCTGGCTAGATCATAACAGAGTGCACCATACTTGTATTAGTCCTGTTCATCCGGCGTGGCTTTGTGATCACCCCATGTCACTGTCTTTCTCCTGATTAACCCCTTCTATTGCTTTATCAAGGTCTAACCTAAAGGTAACTTTCAGCACTGGATGGTTCTAGTCACTGACTGTTAAGACACTGGCTTCAAGGACAGGAGGTGTGAGCTAAGGAGTGATGGCTCAGTAGTTAAGAGCACTTCTTACTCTTCTAGAGGACCCATGCTCGACCCCCAGCCTCGCAAACATCTGTAATTCCAGTTCTAATGCCCTATTCTTGTCAACCTGGGCATGCACATGATGCACAGACATATACACAGGCAACACACTCATAGACATAAAATAAACCCAACAGGAGATGGAACAGTCTTTCTTACACAATGTTAAGAGAACCCAGTGTGACGCTTGTCAACTTGACAGGATCTAGAATTGACTAGGAGGCAAGCCTGTGGGTATGCTTGTGCAGGATTAGTGTGAGTAGGTTAAACTCTGCAGACATTGTTGTGGGATCATGCAAATTAAGTACATTAAGGCAGGAAGGCTCCATCTGAATTCGGTCAGCCCTAGTTGTTGGTCAGAGGTCTTGGATTGAATAAAAAATAAAAAGGAGAAACCAGGTTGGGGACACGGCTTCAATGGTAAGAGAAGTTGTCTTGCAAGCCTGCCAACCTGGTTGCTGGATGTAGCAGTTTGCCCCTGTAATTTCAACACAGTTATGGCAAGTTTGGAAGCTGATATAGGAGAATTGGCCGGAAGCTCACAATAGCAGGAACAACAAAAACCCTTTGCCTCCTAAATGCCGAGACCACAGGCATTCAGCATGTATCTGAGTCAGCTCGGAAGAAAACAAGGTTTTAATGAAATGGAAGAGCTGGAGATAACTCATTGGGTAGAGTACTTGCCTCCCGAATTGGGGTTGCTAGAACCCGTGTGAAAACCCAAAGCCACAAAGGAAGACACTCAAGGTTCATCTCTGGCCTCTGTACTTTTGTACACACATTGTATGTATACAATACACATACACACATGCATGTATACATGCACACGCATGCACGCACACACATATTGGATGCATTGCATATGTTGGAAAAAATAAAAGATGAAAACGTCAGAAACCATTAAAACAAAACGGGCAAGTTTCATGAAGATTTGTCTTAAAGGTATACATAGATGATAAATTAATTGATAGGTGACCGTAAAGATAATGGATAGATAGACATATGATAAGTAGGTAGGTAGACAGATGGATGGATGGATAGGTGGATGGATGAAGGATGGACAGATGGACAGACAGACAGGCAGACGGTAGGTAGAGAATATTGGTTCTTACATAAGCAAACTGTGCTCCTTACAGTGGTAGGTTTCCCAAAAGTGTGCAAAGATTGTTTGCATTGAGAGTCTCACACTTTTTATTTTTAAATGTTCTTTGAGCGGCTGCTCTATACTGGCAAGTGTTCTGGAGATTTCAATGGAAGGAAGGATTAGCAGACAGATAAAAAGTCAGACGATAAAGGCAACTGAAATGGCCCAGCCAGTAAAGGCATCTGCCCCAGCCTGAAAACCTGAGTTTGATTCCCGGGACCCATGTGGTGGAAGGAGAGAGTGAACTCCTCTGTCTGACCTCCAGACGTACATCATGGCAAGCACATGATCCCTCCCGTCCCCGCCCCCCAAACTAAACAATAATGTAATTTAAAAAGCAACAAACAGTACTCCTTAGGTCTCCCTCTTTTACCTGATGCACTCAGACAGTCCAGACAGATGCAGCTCCTGGAACTCCAGCAGTCCCCGCTATGTGGGGGGTCCAGGGGGCTGTGGAGGGGCTGTGGGGGAGGTGGCAGACTGTTGTCTCTTGGCTCAGCTCCTGCCTCCAGTTCGTTCAGCCCACCCCTTCCTGTTCAGCCCGTTCAGCCCTCCCCTTCCTGTTCAGCCCGTTCAGCCCACCCCTTCCTGTTCCTGTCGTTACCATCACCCACCAACATTCTTGAAATAACTTTCTATTTTGGTTTTGGTTTTGAGTCCTCTGGTAAGGTATAGATCCTACAAAATATCATGAATTTCCGTTAAAGGGCACAAGTGTAGAAAACCACAGAATGCTAGAGCTGGAAGAAATCCTGGACAGCATCTTCACAATTCCCTTATTTTCAGATGAAGAAATTGAGGTTCCGGAAGGCTAGGTTTTGCTCAAGTCCCCTCCCAAACACCCCCCCACACACACACAAACCATTTTTTTTTTTCATTAATACCCGAGTCTCCAAAAACTTTTTGCTGTCTTCCTATGAGGGCAGTTTAAAACAAATCTGCCCAAGCAGAGTGTGGTGATGATTGACTGATGCACCTCGCCTGCACCTTCTAGCGCTCTGGGGATTGAGGAGGGAGGATCATGATTTGAGGATACCTAGCCACACAGCAAGACCGTCTCATTGGAATAGAGGGGGAATGGGTTGGGGTAGAAAATAGGGGAGCAGAGCCCATTCAAAGAGTCCTCTTTCACATCCATTTCTTGTGAACGCATAGGAAGAGTCAGAATTTATAAAAGGACCTCTAAAACAACAACAACAAACCAAAATAAACAAAACAGGCATTGTGGCACACGCCTTTAATCCCAGCACTCAGGAGGCAAAAGAAGGCAGATCTCTGAGGACAACCAGGGCTTCACAGAGACCCTCTCTCAAGAAACAAACAAACAGGGGCTGGGGATTTAGCTCAGTGGTAGAGCGCTTACCTAGGAAGCGCAAGGCCCCGGGTTCGGTCCCCAGCTCCGAAAAAAAGAATCAAAAAAAAAAAAAAAAAAAGAAACAAACAAACAAACAAAACTGTTCATCTCTGGATGTCTTCACAAGACTGTGATTCTACAAACAATGACTGCCCTTCTAGCCAGTGGTTGGTCAATCTATGATGCTATTATGAGAACAGCCAGGCTAGAATGACCGCTCAGAGCAGTCCATAATAGCATCAAAGGTCTTCATCTGTTTCTATGGCTGTCCCTGAGTATCACAAACTAGAAAACTTATAAAGAAAAATGTTCAAGGTCCTAGATGGTCATGAACACATGCCAGTGTCTTCCCACCTACACAGTGAGGACCTTCCTGCTGAGCCAGGACATGCAGCAAGAGAGAGCTTGCTTTTCTAACAAAGCGTCTCCTACAATAACTCATAAAACCACCGACTCAGGAATGGGTTAATCCACCTATGCCTCTACCATGTCTCAGGTCCGACCACCTGTCCTACCTGGTATATATATTCAAACCATAGAAGATGCTGTCCCCGAATCAAGACTTTATTTGTGAAAATTGTTCAAAGCCTGAGTAAGCTGCTCTCTGCTTGCCCAAGTAGATAAGAGTCTTTTACAGAGACAAAAACCTTACTGTTTCACAGAATTCACTGGAGAAAGCAAGGCCTTGAGTAAACCAGCATGGGCTTTTCTTTCTGTCTGCTATCTCTTTGTTGTTGTTGTTGTTGTTGTTGTTGTTCTTTCTCATAACATTTATTTATTTACTTACTTATTCATTTAGTTATTTAATGGGGGTGAGGCTCATGTACCAGAGCACTCCTGTGCAGTTCAGAGGACAAGTTGCAAGGGTCATTCTTTCCTTTGCCACCTGGGTTTCTGGTGTCGAGTTTGGTCATTGGGCTTGGTAGTAAGCACCTAGAAAGGCTAGAAAGGCTAGGAAATTAAGGGAACATGGAAGAGAAAGGAATGCCTCACCAGGATCAAGTTGAAATCTTAACACTGGGAAGTCAAGATTCAGCACAGTTAAAATTGCTGTGAAGATTGCCCTTGTAAAGATAATACCCTTTTATAGAGATATTTTTATTAGTTTCTTATTTTTTACATTAATGCTCATATTTAAATTATTGCTAAAACATTTAAAAATGTTTGTTTAGGGGTTGGGGATTTAGCTCAGTGGTAGAATGCTTGCTTAGCAAGCGCAAGGCCCTGGGTTCAGTCCCCAGCTCCGAAAAAAAATATGTTTGTTTATTCTATGTGTGTGGTGTTTGCCTGCATGCATGTGCACACCACATGCATGACTGTTGCTGATGGAGGTCACAAGAGACTGGAGTTACAGTTTTTAGTAGCTCTTTGGGTTCTGGAAATTGAACTGGGGTCTTCTAGAATGCCTGCCAGTGCTCTTAACTTTTAAGTTCTGTCTTTAGCCCCATGAAAACTATTTTTAAATAAACTCCAGCTTTGCTTCTGTTGATTGTTGTGTAGTAGATTCTGTGACCAAAACCTTCCACCTTGGAGGAAAGCTTATTAAGACACAGAATCTTAAAGGGGTGGGGTGTGGGGTGGGGGTGGTGTGTCAAACAACAAGAAGTAAACTCAGTAGCTTTAGGAAGTTCCTGAACCTGATCAGATATAAAGACCTGCCTCCCCACCCCTAACTCCAACCCCCACTAGCATATGTAGGTACTAAGAACTGCTAAGGGATACTCCCACGTAAGCCCAGATGCCTGGAAGAGGCTCAGACCAGTAGAGCTACCTAGAAGGACATTCCAACCTGTGGAGCTGCCCATGGGCTGTGTAGTGCACTCTACATTTCCAGCTATCATGACCTGTCACTCACACTATTGTGGACTATGACAGTCCAGCTGTCTGAGGATTATTCTTGCTTATCAAGTAGCCTATCATCCTTTTTTTTTTTTTTTTTTGTAACAGCAAGAAAACAAATTGGTTCACAAGTTAGACCTTTGTGGTATCTATAACTTGGTTTGTGATTGGTTCCCTGCGGGGGTTAGTAGATGTTTATTCAGTATGTTTATGTGTGTGTACGTGTGCATGAACATGTGTGTGGTATGTGTGTGTATACATGTGTGCTTGTGTGTGTGTGTGTGTGTGGTGTGTGTCCACATGTGTGTATGAATTCACTCATGCAAGTGAAGGTCAAAGGACAGCTGTTAGGGTCAGTTTCCTCCTTTAACCATGTGGGTTTTGGGGATCAAAGTTGGGTCGTCAGGCTTTACAGCAAGTACCTTTACTCACCAAACTGTCTTGCAGGTCCCTTAAAGTTCTTTACTCAATAAAAATGTTTCTGTATTTTAAGAGCCAAAGAAATGCAGAAAGTCCCATGAATCAATGCAGGAGAAATAGTCTGGATGGGGGAGTCAGAGTCTTGGGTTACTTGCCACACCCCTCGCCCTCAATTAAGGAGGAATTGACTTAACCACCACAAGTGTATTCACTTAGTCACCAAGGACTTCAGTTAGCATCCTGGTTAAAATGTGTTGGCTGTACAACCTCAAGCCATAATTACATGGGAAACACGCAGGCTGAGTGGGGACCTTATAACCCCAGCACAATTTGAGGGAACTAAACCAAATTGTGTTTGTATTTGGGGGGCTAAGGAATTTATAAATATTTGACATTATAAAATCATTGTGTTTGAATGTTATTGACAGAAGAGGCACTTTGTAAACCACACAAGTGTCAGTCTGGATAACTGATTAAGGTTAAGTTCATATTCAGGAGTGGGTAAATGAAGAAGTCCGTATCCAAATTGGGGCAAAGTGGGATTTAAAACATCAGATTTGGAATTACTCAGTGGTCAGGAGGGGTTTTTTTGTTTTTGTTTTTAATATTTATTTATTCATTTCATGTATATGAGTATACTTAGACACACCAGAAGAGAGTATCGGATCCTACTACGGACGGTTGTGAGTCACCGTGTGGTTGCTGGGATTTGAACTCAGGACCTCTGGAAGAGCAGTCAGTGCTCTTAACCACTGAGCCATCTCTCCAGCCCCAGGAAGTTTTAATTTATGACAATTATGTAACAAAATCAGATATGCATTGATGATTAAAACATAAAAGCTCTTTGCTTAACATAGGACTGAGCTTTGCTCAAAGCTCTCTAAGACTGGGCATGGTAGGGTACATGTATAATCCCAGCGTGGTGGGGAGGCTAAGATGCGCAGGTTGAAAGTTCAAAACCAGCTGAACTTTTTCAAAACAAATAAAACAAACACCCTGTAAAATGACTGCTAAATCTATTGGGCTTAAGAAAAATTCATAAGTGAAACTTAAAAGCCCAGGGGAACATTGAGGTGTAAGGTTTGTACTTTAATCTATTGAGTATTAATAGTAAAATTAAAACATTTTAGGGCTGAGGGCATAGTTCAGTGGTAGACTTGCCTGTCATAGGCAAGGCCTTGGAGTCAATATTTAGACTCCAGGGTTCTACCTGACTATGACCAGCTCTTTATGTCAAATCTGGACATTAAT